>NC_043704.1:38564155-38634643 GCF_006229205.1 Suricata suricatta
GAAACAGAAGTTGGTGTTTTGATTTTTTACTTTGCTTTTCTGTTTGGAGTGTCACTGTAACTACTGTATTGTAAATGATGGAAAATAATTGCATATGTTAAAAAATATGAAACTTTATAAAGTAAAAAAATAAAATAAAATACAATTTAAAAAAAAAGTAAAAAGAAATCTATTATTGACTCAACAAAATGTTTTTTGAGGTTTCCTTTGTAAAAGGCACTAGAGTTAGTGAAAAAACAGATAAAATATCTGCCCTTATGGGTACATATAGTCTAGTAGAGGACAGACAATAAACGGATGAACAAAATATATTTTAGAGTACATTGTTAGGGGACAAGTATTCTCTATCTTGATAGATAAATAGATGCATAGAGAGATGATAGCTGTCTACAGAGAGAGAGGAGAGAGAGAGAGAGAGATGGAGTGTGAGGGAGGAAAGTGAGACTTTAAGAAAATGACTCAAGAGATTGTGGAGGCTGGCAAATCTGAAATATGCAAGGCAGGCCAGCAGACTGGAGATCCAGAGAAGAGTCAATATTGCAGCCCAAGTCTAAAGGCAGTCTGGAGACAAAATCCCTTCTTCCAGGGACCTCACGTGTCTCCTCTTAAGGCTTCAACTGATTGAACAAGACCAGATTTTGCAGGGTGATATGCTTTACTCAAAGTGTACTGACTTCAGTGTAATCTATCTAATTAAATATACCTTCACAGAGATATCCAGATCGGCATTTGACCAAATTTCTGGGTACTGTGGCCTAATTAATTAGTGTCACATAAAGTTAAGTATCACAGAGGTTCAGGCTAGAATTTCTACAGAACTCTATTACCTAGAAAGAGTATTTTATTTATTGTTTTGGGGGTGCCTTAGTGGCTTAGTCTGTTGGGCTACCGATTTCGGCTCAGGTCATGATCAGCCCCCATTGGGCTCTGTTCTGACAGCTCAGGGCCTGGAGCCTGCTTCAAATTCTGTCTCCCTCTTTCTCTGCCCCTCCCCTACTTGTGCTCTGCTTCCATACCTCTCAAAAATAAATAAGCCTTAAAAAATTTTTAAATAAACGACAAGTGCAGCAGAAGGCCACATATTCACAGGAGCACAGGGGAGGAAGGGCTAAATGTCTCACACTTATGTGAGATTTAAAGTTAATATTGTGACTCAATGATTGTGACCTAAATATTGGCCAGACTTAAAACTAATGTGTTGACTCCATATTTATATTTTGCATGTTTTGATTAATAGTGTTTGATGTGAAATCACTCATGTTTAACAGGAACCTGTAGTCATAGAGATTACTTTTGTTTTCTTTTTTTTGTTTGTTTGTTTTGGATTTTTTTGGGTACTTACTAATATTTTAAAGAGTCTGAAAATGAATTTTAAAACCTTCATCTGCTAAACACTCACTATAACAATATTCATATAACTTTAATTCCTATTAATATTATTTATTATTTAATAATTCTGATTAAGGACTCTTTTATCCCATCTAGAAGTCTTTAAACAGATCTTTTGAGACTATAAAATATGTCTTTGCAATTTGAAAAATATAAGAAATATCTAATGTGATAGTTCAAGGCTTATTTAAAGAAAGGATATTATTTGAGGGTAAAAATGTGATTTTCTAAATTAATTACTTTACAATTTCATAAATAAAACTTCAAAAAATAGCTTGTATTTCAAGTATATTCAATAGGAATGAAAGTTGTATAAGTGAAAATGAAGCTTAAAGATTTCTTTTGATTTCATTGGTTCCTAGTAAACACTGTATCTAAGCTTTAACATGCTAATATTATGTAAGTTTTATATTTGGTTTTAAATTTACTAGTGCTTTTGAGGAAGTGATGGCCCAGGTCCTTTAAAAAAAATATATGTCAGTGTTTATTTTTCTTTGCTCCTTTATGGAGTTTGGAGGAATGGTGGTTGTTTAAATTAAGTGATCTCTGTTGCTTCTCAAAGAATGAAGTCACGTTAGTTAAAAAAAAAAAAATACATAAGAGTCACACAGAGATTGAACAACCTCTTTTTGCTTTTAATATTAATCGATTACAAGTATTTGTAATAAATATTTAAGGTGACATCAATTTTAAGTAAATCTCTCTTTTTCCCAATGATATAAAGCAAGAGAAAATGTTTTGGGGGTACAGTCTATTAAAGATGCTAGTAGAACAATGACATATGTAGGTATACTATTTAATTTGTTGATTTGATTATATGTACATATTTAAACTAATTTAAAAAACATATTCATTTAGAGATCTTGCTTTTCCATTGTGGCATTTAATGAAATGATCTTACTTAGCAATGCTTTCTCAAAATATATGATGGTATCAATGAGAAATTTGTCCCAAGCAGCAACTATTATTTCTTATGACACCAGAACAATTTTTTGTTGTCCATTTATCCTGCAGGAGTATAATAATGATCTCCACTATGTAGCAACTTATTGTCCTGCTTTTTAAGGAGATCTTTCAGAGTCCTGTTTACAGTGACATATACAATAGTGAGGTCAAATCCTCAGGCACAAAAACAAAATCTATACAAAATGTCTTTGCCTACTCTTTCAGTGATTCTATAAGTTATCCTTTATAGAACATCTAAAACTAGAATTGATTCAGGGAATTTCAAGCTAATGCATCTTAGGATGCTGTTGGAAAAAAAAAAAAAGAAAGCTTGTAATACAAGGAATGCAAAGACTTGAAAATAAGGCAGCCCCTCTATCCTGAGGGATAATATGGTGAGAAAAATCCATCATGTTATATTTGGGATATATAACAACATTTTCCTGCATCTTATTGCTATAAAATTGCAATATCTGGTCATATGAATTGTTGTAATGTACCCTTGCTTTATTTCATTTTTTTTTCTTTACCAATTGCCAAGAAGGCTTAGAGTTAATGTTGAAAAAAGCCTGTGTGTGTGTGTGTGTGTGTGTGTGTGTGTGTGTGTGTGTGTGTGTGTGTAGCATAGCCAGTTTCTATTTTTGGTATTAGACTGTTTCTAATTCTAACTCTATTATGTTTTTAAAAGTCTGTTGCAACAGAATAACAGAAAGTTGTGCATAAAATACGCTTTCATGAATGGCAATCTAACATGTGTGTTCCCTCACAAGTCATTGGTTCAGTTCCTTTGTGATGTCTCAGTGGAAGGGATCCTTGACAGTGATGTCCATCAAATGCAAGAGTTTGAAAATGAAAGCATTTTTTGACAATGCCAAATCACAGTTTGTCCCACATCATCTTTTTTGTCTGCATTTACCTGCCTCACCTCAATCCTAGAGCTTATCTTGAGCAAACAAACATGCTACATTGTGCCAAAGCCTAAGTACAGAAGTTAAGCATGGGTTAGCATGACTAGAGTAACACATATGCAGTGTAAGTGACAAATGCTAAGGAGAATAGAGAAAAAGAGTGATGGTCTGTGTCTCTGATTGCACCACCTTTTGCAGGTGGCTGTTACTGTTAAATAAAGGCTCCCTCCTTAATTCTGTGCTTATTTCTGTCTCATATTATGTTCCCTATTGTTTTCAGGAGCTTTCAAAACAGAATGTTTCAAGGGTATACAGTATCACAGTGTTTTAATTGTGTCTCAAATGCTTTTAAAATGAAGCTTTGGTTGGGGTGCCTGAATGCTCAGTCAGTTAAGTGCTGACTTGATTCCTGCTCACATCATGATCTCACCACTGGTGGAAGAGAGCCCGGCATTGAGCGCCATGTACGGCTCTGCACTGAGAGTGCAGAGTCTTCTTGGGATTCTCTCTCTCTCCCTCTCTCTTTGCCCTTCTCCTGCTTGCATTATCTCTCCCTTTCTCTCAAAATAAATAAACATTAAGAAATGCACCTGCAGTTGAAAAGCTTTGGGTTAAGCAAGTCAATTTTCACAAGAGTTCTGTATCCCTAAGCTTGGGTTTCTAAACTGACATACGTTATTGAGAAGGAAAGGAGAAAAGGAAAGAGAGCAAGTGGCCCAGAATGGAACAAGTGCTTCTCGCTGCCACTGCCACTGCCGCTATGAGTCCCAAGACATGTTCTGAGAAGTCTTCCATGCTACCTAGAGACACAGGTCTGCAAGGTCTTCCAGCCTCTGAGGGTTGAACAAAGAACTCAGGATGGCAGCCCATTGGCCCAGTTAGAATTGGGAAACCTTTCTTGTTTACTTGGAATCATTAGCTACAGAACAATACACTGTGAGTGGACAGATGATCAACTAAAGGAGAGTTAAGCTGAAGCCATTTCCTAGTAGTCTCTTTCAGGGAGGATGATGTGAATATTCAGGAATCTCTTCCCAGATGGAAATAGATATCCAGAGAGGATTGGCTAAAGTGAAACTAATATCGTAAGATTTCTCATTCAGGTAAAATAAGGGAGAAAGCAGTGTATTCGGCAATAAAAAATTAGGCTTTTGCTACCTTGAGCACATTTAATATGATCAGTAGCTTCCTCATTTTCAAGAATTAAGGATCCAACTCTCAAGGAAATTTGTCCACAGACATTTAGCAAATGATGGGTAATGAAGACATTTGAATCCGGGTGTGGCCTCTGTGTCAGTTTTCACCAGAATGCCCCTGAGAACAAAGGCGTCTGGCACCCGGTCGGGTTAAGTATAACCCAAGTGGCCTCTGCCATTGATATTGGCAGCAGCCTTTTAGTTAAAGAGCAGGAGTTCCTTTCAAAATGTTGAAGACATAGTAGAGTAAGACAGAGGGATAAATTATAGTCAGCACTGCCCAAGAGAATGTTCCATACCAAGGACAATGTTCTTTATCTCTGCAGAACCAAACTTTGTAACCAGCAGCCACAAGTGAATATTTAAATTTAAGTTAAATAAAAATTAAATAGAATCAAAATTTAGTTTCTCAGTCACACTGGCCACATTTCAAGTACTCAACAGGCACGCGTGGCTAGCGGTTACTGTTTTGAGAAGCACAGTCCTAAATGTTGATTCACTTTCTCGATGCCATAATAGACCTTGTGCAACTCCAACCTCGGCTAGTACAATATGTGTTTTCCAGCTGAGAAAATTCTAGGTCAACATAAAAATGTGCTGAATACTAAACAAATGAATTTTTGCAGTGTGAATTGCATAGTTCTAATGGGGACATTGCAGCATCGGACACAGGAGTCAGATCTGGCCTCTAATCCTGCGTCTGACACCAATTAGCAGAGTAATAAAAGGGGTTCATTGACACCTGGCCAAATCAGATGTTCCAGTGCTTGGATCAGAACTGCATTTTAAACAATTTCCCTGTCTAATTTCTGTGTATCTGAACACCAAAAATCACTAACCTATGAAGTAGATATTTAATTGCATTTCCATTTCATTTCGGCATAGTTGCTAGATGAAGCATTTTTTTCTATAACACTTAAGAACCTGCATATCTAAATTGAAAATAAAAGTCAAGAGGATGATTTTACAGGTTCTTAGGGTCAGAGGGACCGAGACTAGACATAACTAACTCATTCACTTGCATGTTCCTCTTCTCTTTCTTTTTACACAAATCTTGCCCCATCGGTTGTAAATAGGAGGTAAGCACATGGAATAGAGTGGGTTACGGAGACAGAAAGAGTAAGAGTGGAGTTCATTGAAACACCACAGGAATGCCATGTGGCATTTGGCAATGGAAATAAAAAAATCAATTAGATCATTACATCTGTTTCTCTGCAGTTGTGGGGGAAAAAGGAATTGAAGTACTACAATCTGATCATTTGATGCTCAGGAAAAAGAACACTTCAATTCCTTCATATTATTGACAAAAAATACCTTGGACAAACATCTCCAGGGGTGTATAGTGTGTGTATTAAACAGACATACCTCTATGTGCTTGTATTTGTTTCAACATAAAAATATAGAATACATCATATTTTGTAATATTTATCTTCACAGTAACTTTGCTTTTTTCACTTATATTTGAATGATTCTCAAATAGTTCCTGAAGGAAATTTCATTAGTCAAGGAATGAAAAGAAAATTTTATTAAGGGCATAACCAAAAATCACTGGTGTTAATTATCTAATTATTCTGCCGAGAATTTTACATTAATACTGGGGGCAGTGGGAGAGAAAGAACATGAATAGGTGTCTTAGAACAAGGAGTGATAAAGAGAAGAAAAATGAGATGAACCGCAAATGAAAGTACAAGGTTTCTTGGCTCCATGCCAGCCAGTACCACCTGACAGTGTCTGTACCCACGACTGGTTTCCATCACTGTGACAGACTCTAAACTATTAAAAACTCAGTAAGGCAGGTAGTAAAGTGGCCAATATTACCCTTCTTTTTGCCTTCTTAAAATATTTTTTCAAATAATATATATGTTACAATAAAGATATGGAATTAATGATGGCAACTTAAAGGTACACAACACAAAATTCTTAAGAACCTTTATGTTTGTATTTTCTCACTGTATTCACAACAACCCTGTACAGTGGACAGTCCCCTTTAATAAAGTCCCATTTTATATATGCAGATTTGAATAACTTGAGTAGTAAATGTCAAGACAGTGATGAGCCTGAGTTTTCTTACAATGAGCCTGATTCACTTTATGCTGGATCATTTAGGTAAGGACTTCATTTTATTGGTTTTGTTTGTTTGTTGTTTGTTTCAATTTCCTGTGGAAATGGTGACTTCTTTCAGGTCTTTACTCCAAAGTCATCTTTTTAGTAGTAGATCTCCTGAGCACAGTTTATTTCATATTTAAACTCCATCATACCACAGTCATTTCATATGTATTAGCCGATTTCCTAGGAAATGCATGCATATTAAGTGAGTATGAATCAAGTTACCATTAAAAATATATTCATGAGCTAATAAAAAGTGAACACACTATTTACAGATAGATACAGGCATAAGTAAAGGAACTGGTCAAGAAAATGCAGCACCCAGGAGCTGGCAATGGTATGAAACCAGCCTACCCTTGGGCCTCAAAGGGTGACAAAGAGGCAAAAGCTATGATTGTGAGAGAAAGCTTCTGGTTAGAAGCTATGACTGGTTCGGAAGGGAAGCCTGTAGAAATATGCCAACTGATCTCTCTTTCCTCTCAACTTCTGATTTCTTGACAATGCTTTTCATGGTCTGAATCCAAATGGAATTCATAGGTCAAGGGATCCTGGGTAGGTTACTCTCCCAGAGCAAAGAGCAGAAAAAGAAACGAAGATATCTGGAAGAATATGCAGGAAGTAACCATCACTACTTACCATGTGCAAACAGAAATATCTTCCTATCCAGTGTTCAGCAAAGATAATTTCTAAGGAAAATCGTTCACCACTCTACACTCATGAATACCTTCAGTAGAAGTATTTCTTTGGGGGATAAATAAGCTACAGCACGGTTTCCAATCATATTAATTTTTTCAATATTATATTCCTCAAATTTAATATATATGTTAAACTCTGTGCTGATAGATTTTGCAAAGAAACAATTTCCTTTCACTTAATCTGCTAATGACAATGCCATTATTGGAAATTTTCATTAAGCATAAACAAAATCTTCAGTTTTATATATTTTTTAATTTGTTTACTCTAGTGTAGTTTAAGTCCAGCATTTTCAAGAGAAACATAGATAATAATATAGACTATAAATTTTACTGGTTATATGGTAGATTCTGTTATAATGGCATCAAGTTTTTGAACTTGGACATTTAAAATCACATAGGTATGTCTGAATGTTCTCAGCAAATGTTAATTTTTTGATATTTTGGAATTCAGCATAATTTCCATAATTGATATTATATTTTAGAGAAACTAGGTTTTACTAATATTGCTACTTTTTATAATGCTCTTAGTTTAAAATAAAAGTGAAATATAATGCAGATAAATCAGGTAATCGTAGGTCTCTGAGAATGAGCAAGTTCTGAATTGAGTGGTCTTAGTTATTGTACATCGCACTAACTTTTTTTAGCAAAACCTACAAAGAGAAAACTAATCGAATATTTTATTCTACCTTCTGATGATTAGCTTGTTTATTTATCCAACCATTCATTCAATAAATACTTGCTAACTTTCTGAAGTGTGATAAATACTATGCTAGGTTGTTTGTAGTTATTGTAGCTTATTGATTTTTGAGTAGTCTTTTCCATGTTCAATAGAGCTACTTGAGAGATAGGCCGTCTTGGTTAAAATTAGATTTCCTTTATCTTCTAATTATATATGTTTCTGAAAACATATTTTATCAGTATATTAATATGTTAGTAAGATATATAGAGTCAGTACATAATCAGGATTTATTAAGATGATCATAAACCACCTGAGGAATAACACTTTTATGATCATGGCAATAGAAGGGAGATGATAGCTAGAATCAGGCTAGGTGGATAGTCACCACCATTGTGTTATCTCTTTCCATCTCCCAAACCAACTTAAAAAAATGCAAACAACGATCAACTAGGTTTTGGAGAAATGCTTTGGTATCTTTTGTGGTATTTCAGATCCTCAATTTGGGGAATTAACAGTTATTAAAGAATAAAGATTTCACTAAGTAAATGTCCTTATTCTATAAATGGCTAAGTAGATTTAATTTTTAAAAGATTTCCAAGTCACAATTTCAATTCAATTCTGTGAAATACCGCTATGTCCCAGGAATTATACTGGGCATTGGAACTACTAAAATAAATAGAACATGGATTTTGACCTCAGGTAGCAAGTTATTATGTATCATCTATATATAGAAATGGTGGATAATATAGGGAGAAAGTATTTGGTCAAGCATTCTACAGGTAGGCAAATGCAATTCTACTTACTTCATAATAAGCCTCATCACTGAGGTAGTGAAATTCCCAAATAATTTTTAAATATGTCTTCCATGAGCCTAGGGAAAAATAATCTCACTTGAAATACACATGACTGACAATATACTTTTTGGCTAAAATGAATTTATTTAAAGAAACAGTTGTAAATAAACTCTTATGTATTATTTGTCAAATTTGTTAAGTACCAATGTACTGCCCAGGGACCTGATGTCCTAGTGACAAACTGATAACGGTATCTGCGTTGAACAGCCTTTGTATCAGTGTCTGAATACAGACCATGGAGAATCTAGGATGTAAGATATACTGACAATTTTTGAGTAATTTTCAAACTAGCATTGACATAGTTCGTAAGTATAAGAAAATCATAGCAGTATCAAAATATACTCTCCATAATGTATAAATTTAATTCTATTTGTAATTACATAATTTTGATTTGTGCCAATATAATTCTATTTATGTAAAACATAGTGTTAAAAGTTTTACTATTTAGGAGCACCTTGGTGACTCAGTCAATTAAGCATCCAACTTTGGCCCAGGACATAATTTTACTGTTTCTGCTGTTAGCACAGAGCCCGCTTTGGATTCTCCATCCCCCCTCTCTGCCTCTCCCCAGCTCACACTCCCTCTCTTAAAAAAAAAAAAAATTAAAGTTTACTATTTAATTTTTAGTGGTTTTGCCCATTCTATGGTGTTCTTAATAATTTATAACAGACTTTGAGACAGTAATATTCCTACCTGTGGTGTATCTACATTGTAGAAATGGTGCTATTTTTTTTTTTAGTTCGAGACTGATGAAAATTTAGTTCTAGAACACTAACATAAAGATTATTCTACTCAAAAATATAGTCCACTACATTTGTCTCTCCTAGTTTCAAAATCCCAGTAGAGAGAAATGGGTTGGTTGAGCTTACATTAGGTGCATCCAGCGTGCTTGCAATATAACTAGGGAAGGGACCACTGAGCCAAGCCACCACTGTCATTACATCTTCCAGATTCAGTAAGCCTCACGTTCAATAGGTTCCGTGTGTAGAATCTAGGTGGAAATGTCTTCTTTCTTGAAAGAATCATATTTTATGAAAAGAACTTCAACATAAAGTACAGAATAAATAAGGAACCTCTATTTCAAAAATTACTACTTAGATACCCCTAATTAGAATAGCCTCTTTTTAATCGCATTGAACTTTAAAATTTTAATATGTATGTTTATATAATTTATATATGTGCAATATATATGCTATATATATTATATATAGTTTGTATATATAATTCTTTTTGGTAGACCCCATGCTGTGCATGGAGCATGATGCAAAGTGCAAACTCACAACCCTGTATTCAAGACCTGAGCTGAGATCCAGATCTGAAGCTTAATCAACAGAGCCACTCGGGACTCCCACAAGGAGCTTTTTTATATGTAAACTTGGAAGTATTGATCTAAGTACCAAAAAGTAAGACATGAAAACAAACACAGTCATTCATTAATGGTGATGCTAATTTAACAACTATTAGATGATTGGGTTTTTTTGTGGAGGCATTAGGATTTTCTCTATGTATATCATGTCATCTACAAATACTGAGTTTTACGTCTTTGATACCAATATTTATATTTTTTATTTTTTTTCTCTTATGTGATTCCTGCTGCTAAGAGATTCAGTACTATGTTGAATAAAAGTAGTAACGGTGGACATATTTGTTTTCTTCCTGACCTTAGAAGAAAACTCTGTTTTTCATCACCATGAGTATGATGTTTGTTGTGGATTTTTCATAGATGTTTTTTGTCATTGTGAGGTGTGTTCCATCTAAACCCCACTTTGTTGAGAGCTTTTATCACAAATGAGTATTGGTCTTTGCCAAGTGTTTTATTCCTACATATACTGAGATGATCATATGGTTCTTATCCTTTTTCTTATTAATGTGATATACCACCTTGATTGCTTTACGAATATTGAACCTAACTTTCATCCCTGGAATAAATTCCATTTGATCACGGTGAATGATTTTTTTAATGTATTATGGGATTGGGTTTGTTAATATTTTGTTAAGGACTTTTGCATCCATGTTTTTCAGAGATATTGGTCTGTAATTTTCCTTTTTTGTTGTATCTTTGTCTGATGTTGGTATCAGGGTAGTGCTGGCCTCATAGAATAAATTTGGAAGCTTTCTTTTTTTTAATCATTTTTTAGAATAGTTTGAGAAGAATAAGCATTAACCCTTTTTTAAATATTTGGTAGAATTCACCTGTGAAGCCATCTGCTCCCAGACTTTACTTTGTTGGAAGTTTTTTGATTTCGGATTCAATCACAGTTAGTAATTGGCCTTTTCAAATTATCTATTTCTTCTTTATTCAGTTTCAGAAGGTTATACGTTCCTAGGAATTTATCCATTTCCTCTAAGTTGTCGAGTGTATTATGATTTAAAATGTTAATGAATATGATCTACTTTTCAAGTTATTCACTTGTACTTTTTATAACTAATTTTAGATATTTCCTGTATTTATAAAAACCAAGTGTTTATCCTCCCTCACACTTCTTCAGGTAACATTTCTCCACATTCAAAAAGAATAATACAATTTAGAAATAGCTTTCCCTGAATAAATATTTTAATATATTGTTTTATACTGCATGAGTGTGAAGTTATAAATTAGTGTAGGCACTGTATTTTCCTTATTTTATTATTTCTTCAGTCCCAGCAGGCTCTTGTGAGCAATCCTTGGAAAGAGCAGTAAATGAGCACTTTGCAGCACTGTAAAGTGTAGGAGGCAGTGTTATTTTAGTGCCAAAGTGTGGGTGTTTGTCAGAATTAAGTCTCCTGGTTTTATGCCTATCTATATTGAGATTAGACTGAAGTACGTGGACTGAAGTACAAATGGAAAATGGGAAGGGGAAATTCTCTGTAGTATTCCCATTTATGTTTTAGAAAGAATGGTAGTAGTATGAATCAAAACAAACTTTCTTCTGTTAGGCTTTCAAAGCCCCTTCAAACACATGCAGCCCACTTTTCTTTTGATGCTGAAAATTGCATGTCACAAGACTGGATGGCCTGTTTCCGAATAGTGAATTGTGATAAAAACATCTCCTAGAGACCAATAAGTATGCTCTCCTATGAAACTCATCATTGTTTATTATTCACTTTTTTTTTTTAGCTTAAAATCCTAGCTCATGAACTTTTGCAAACATGATAGAAGAGTTGGTTGGTTGAAATTTTATAGGCTTGGTAGTCTGGGCAGCTGAGTTTAAATCCCAGTTGCATCATGGATTTGTGTGTGATCATGAACCAACCTTGGCCAATTACATAAACCAATTTCAGTTCCAGCCTAAATGCCTCTAGAGGCCAATGTGTTGTGAAGGACCACCTGCTGCTATGTCCAGGTTTGCAGACTGGAACTCTTCTTAGAGTTTATTTTGAGATTTTCTGACATGTTGGAAAATCAAATGCTGCAACAAAAACAACAAAATCTGCGACTGAAATCTTAAGCAATTTCATTTTAACAGGAATTTGAGATTGTAAATACTGTATTCTCTTTAGACTGAAATTGTCTGTGAATGAGTAAATACCTAAAAAAGGCCTTTTTATAAAGCAGAAATGTTTTTAAAATTTTTAAATGTTTATTTATTTTTGAGAGAGAGAGAGAGAGAGAGAGAGAGAGAGTGAGCAGGAGAGGGGCAGAGAGAGAGACATACAGAATTGGAAACAGGTTCCAGGCTCTGAGCTGTCAGAGCATCATTCTTTCCACTATGACTATGTTGAAGGTGAAATATGGAAGCTGAGTTGCTACTCTAAAGGCTTTGAGAGAAAGGACCTATATTAGAGAGAGAGAACTTAGGAAGAAAAGAAGAGATCTCTCCCCTTCCTACCTTTCTTTATTTTATGTTGAGTGTAAGCTCTGTGGTCCAAGATTTTCACAAAGAAATGTTGGGGCTCTCCCACCTCCTCAACTGCCACTGAGCTATGTGACAAAGAGTGCCAAAAAGTCACAATGGAAGCCATGCCTTGTACCTCAATTCTGGAAGCCACTTTAATGAATCTTTTGCCCCCTCCGATATAGGGACTAGATATATAGTAAATCAAAATGTACATTTCTGTTTTGTTTATTACCTCCTCACTAAATACTCTTACTGGTTCTAAAAGAGTTTGAACTCCTTTTAGATTTCTCATTATACAACCCTGAGTGTTCTATAAATAATTGTGATTCTGCTTTGAAAGGGCCATAGCTCTACTTTTGTCTTTTGTTTCCTGCTTTATCATATGAGCTACAGTATACATTTTTTTATTAGAGGAAAACAAAAGTTTAGTATTTGAAGAGCTACTTCAAGAGCTAAGGAAGTAGAGAGGAAAAAGATATTTGAAAGGTATTCAGGCAAGGTATTGATTGACTGGGCTTGGTGATGTGATCAAACAACCAAAAATCAATCTCTAGTTTCAAACAAGGAGCAAAGTAACCTATTTAATTATGAGTAGCCATATGATTGATCATATTATTAATCTACTATCACCTATGTATGTCAGAGAAGGCATGACAAAAGAAATTAATTATAGTTCTTAATTTTAGGGATTCTAAGATTATAGATTCAAAGTAATTAGGAGGTGTTTTATTTACTCTGTCATTTCAGTCTGATACAACATACATCAAACTACTATAGGCAGTAGAAGAGAGAGGAGGAGGGTTTTGTTGTTACTGTTGGATGCACAGGGAGTTGGGGTGTCCTTTCTGCAACTTTCAGACCAAGGTTCTATGTGTGGTGCTCCAAGAGTGACCACAATAGATAAAGTAACCTTATTCATGGAATCCAGTGCTTCTCAAATCATCTATGGTGAGAAGCTTTTGTCTTTCCTAAATCAAGCATAAGTGATGCTTTTGTAAAGTACAACAAAATAATTACCAAAAATTAAAATCATAAAAATAAAAGGCAAGTCCCAACTTTTTATTATTAAGTTCTACAACCATAATATGTGAGAAAAGAAAAGAATTATAAAATTATAGACATTCACTGAGTATGAGTATATTAGGAATAATCCAGAGAATTATTAATATACTTGTAATTTTTTGCTCTTCTACAATCAGAACTAAACAAAAATGAATAGAAATGAATGAAATGAATAGAAACTGTTCATATTAAAAACCTACATGCATAGTTTGAATGAGCATTTTATATATCAATTATTTAAATTTTAATGTGGACACAAGCTTGCCTCCTGCTTGTTAATTTGTCTAATTTCTTTGTATTGACTATAGCATTTCTTGCAAGGGATGATGTATAATCGAAACTGTTTCCATGTCATATTAATAGAAGTCATGGAGGAGGAATGAATCTCAGACAAGTATGGTAACAGGATAGAAAAAGAGATTTTGAAGCAATTTCAGCAGTCTTAAGATATTCATTTTAACTTTATCTAAATGAGGCAAGTTTGCTGCATTTTCATAATTCATCTTCAGTCCTCCATCCACTTCCAGTATTTATCCTGTAAAGGTTTATAGTTAAATACATTTTGATGAAAACATTGATTTCAGGATCCATGAATTTCTATACATGGGTCTTTTTAATGCAATATACAATTCAAAATGTCCTATCAATATTGTAAAATGGTCTGTGATCACTTTTTGCAAATGTCAATATGATGACATATTTTACTGATAATTGTACATAATGTACGTATGGATCATGCCAAATAATTGTTCTTAACAAGAAACTCTGTTCTTCCAAGAAGAAAACTTTGCTGGTTTGCCCTTCAATCTAACCTGCCATTGCCATAAAAAAATAAAAATAAAAAATAAAAAAGATTGCATTCCCTCTTTGCAAGAAGTATTAAGATCATTGAAGGCATAAAATGTATCAGACAAGAAAATGTGGTTGTCTAACTCACATATTTAAAATTGGGGAATGGGTTGATTTTTTTTTTTAATCCTCAAACATTTTTAACAAAGTTTTTACTTCTATAACTTTTGTGCCACAGTATATAATAGAGCTGTTTATAATCAATTTCTATCTGTGTATCATAAGAAAAGAAAACAATCTTGGGGCTTCTGGGAGGCTCAGTGAGTTAAATGTCGTTTTTGATTTCTGCTCAGGTTATAATCTCATAGTTCGTGAGTTCAAGCCCCATGTCAGGCTCCACTGCTGACAGTGCAGCCTGCTTGGTATTCTCTCTCCTTCTCTCTCTCTCTGCCCCTCCCCCACTCACTCTCTCTATCTTTCTCAAAAATAAATAGGAGCATCTGGGTGGTTCAGTCAGTTAACTGTCCAACTTTGGCTCAGGTCATGATCTCACAACTCGTGAGTTTGAGTCCCGTCTTGGGCTCTGTGCTGACAGCTCAGAGCCTGGATCCTGCTTCAGATCCTGTGTCTCTCTTTCTCTCTCTGCTTCTCCCCTGCTTGCACTCTCTCTCTCTCTCTTTCAAAAATAAATAAACTATAAAAAGAAAAGAATCTTGCATTTAATACATTAGCTTTAACATAATTCACAGATCTTATTACACTGCCAAGAACCCTGATATTCAGCTGATGTTTTTACTGTACGGCAATACTTTCTTGATGAAAAGAACAGCACACTGGTTTATGGTCTGCATTAGCTCCTTAAGTAAAGTACTCAAAATGTCTCCCTGTCATTATAGCTTTCCCATTGACTTCTACAAAAACCTTAAGCCATAAACCAAATTTGTTGAGACAGATCACACACTCGGAAGTCATGGCAATGTCAATTTGCTATAAAAGTTTCTAAGCATTTATTCTCAACTTCTGTAGTTATCTCTTTGCAGGTAAGTAATAAACAGTTTGTAACTGACACTTTGAGATGCACTGTTGTGTAGGAAGTGGAGATAATGCCTACTTTGCAGAGGTGTGGTTATGATTATCAATAATCCCAGAAAAGTCCCTACCAAAGAGTAGGCATTTGACTTAAAAGAACTATTAAACTGCATTATACAATTATACTCTGTTTTAAGCAAATCTATAGTTGCAGGAAGGGATAAATAAAACACTATTTGAACTTAAAAATGTGAGCATTCTTATGGAGAAATGTATTTATCTATACCTATGCATCTATGTATACACATATAATGATATAAATATACTCTTAGGAGCACCTCTTATTAAAAAAAACTAACAAAATGCTGATGACTGGTGACAATATAGGCAGAAAAAGTGTATCAAATTAGGGAGATCAGAAAAACTCAAAGCAGGAGATGGATTTTGAGATTGGCTTAGAAAGATGACAGAGCAAGCTGCGGCAGTTTAAGCCAGTACCAAAACCTTTCTGTGTACTTTGCCATTGTTCTCCTATTCCGGCACATTTTTCTGCACATAGAATGTACTGGAGAAAGGTTGGATAGTCTATTTTGGCTGACAGTGCTTGAAAATTATTAACTCATATATACTCACAATGGAGGTCATATCATGTGCCTTTTAGATATAATGATACTGAAGCAGAGACACGCTCAGTAACGTGCTCAAATTTGAAATGTGGGCAATGATACAACCCCCTGCAGTCTGACCTCACATATAGCCTATGTTCACCAATGATTACAGTGCTTTCTCCTCAGGAAAAGATGGGAGCTAAGAATGGAAAAGTTAAAATGAATGCATATGGGAAAGATAATGGACAGAGGGTCTTTCCAATGAAACCCAAGGTGAGCACAAGATATACTGTGAAGGGTGATTGCAGGAAGGAGGTATGACTGCTCTGTGCCCTAGGAGCATCAAGCTGGCACCGCTGTGAATTAGGAATTAGAGCTACAAGTGGAGCACGGAACCGAAAAGAAAGCAGGGTGGGGTCTCATTTCATTCCTTGATTAGGTCTAAGAGTATATAGAGGGTGAAAATCAATTGTAAGTTTAAATTGTTTAAAAGTACCTAAAAAACTCACCCTGAATGTGAGAAGCAAGACCGGCTAAGAGGAAAGAACAGCTGTGCATGCCTCATATCTCACTTTTGCTCTGGACCTTTGCCTGCTGAATGGAAGAGCGGTCTTTCCCACACCAAAGGGGGGCAGATAATTCAATTGAGAAGCAATAAGAACCAAAACCAGGTTCTTAAGAAAAAGAAAGAGGAACTGTTAAGCATCTCTGAGACCTTTGAATTTATACTATAGATAAACTAACCTAATGTATAATTTAGGGGAAGGCCTGGGTAGGAGTCAGTAATATTATTGATAATTCAGGTCTCAAACCGCTGTGAAAGTGATGCTCTTAAGCAGAAATAGAGACTTTGTGAGGAGATGAATGTGAGGAGAGTCAAAATGGTTGAAAAAGGGGAGACAACTGTTTTTGAATACTTTCTAAAGGAAGAGTAATTTGCATTGAAAATTATGATTTGTATACATGAATGTATATGTTATATAAACTAAGATATATTTG
Organism: Suricata suricatta; assembly: GCF_006229205.1. Lineage (NCBI taxonomy): Eukaryota > Metazoa > Chordata > Mammalia > Carnivora > Herpestidae > Suricata > Suricata suricatta. The sequence goes on from NC_043704.1 coordinate 38,581,233, forward strand.
GTTTAGATGTTTGAGAACTAACTAAAACTAATAAGCATTTAAAGTAAAATTACCCTGAGAATATGTAGTTAGATCACAGCAGAAAACATATATCATTGAAAAGTTCAAATTAGGAGGGTTAAATGTAATGGTACAGAGGTGTGGGAAGTTTTGAGGAAACCAACGAAAAACCAGTGTCTCAGGGACCAACAATGTGAGAAACTATTTCTAAGTCTGAAATGACGGTTGACCTAAGTGCTCACCGAATCTGCAGCCACTATCAGCCCAAATGGCACCTTACTGCTCCCTTCTGCCCCACAGTCTCTTTCCTTTGCCTCTGTTTGGCTGAATGTAATTGTAAGTGGAGAACAGGGGTGCTGTGGCAGTGTAGTCCATGGGAATCAGCTCAGGCCACATACAGGACAAGGGGCAAAAATGGTGAAATCAGACACAACCATAATGACTAACAAAATTGTTCACTGAAACATATATTTTTAATAATGCTTTTCTTTTTGAAAAATGTTTATTTTATTTATTTTGAGAGAGAGAGAAGAAACAGGGGAGGGGCAGATAGAGAGGAGAGAGAGAGAATCTCAAGCAGACTCAGCATTATCTGCACAGCGGCTATGCAGGGCTTGAACCCATGAACCATGAGATCTTAACCTTAGCTGAAATCAAGAGTCAGATGTTTAACCTACTGAGCCACCCTGGCACCCCTATTCTCTGAAACATTCTTAAACAGGACTATCTGTAGGATTTGGAATATATGTTTGCTAATGTTTTCTAAATTAGCATTTTCTAAACAATCTTTTTTAGAGTTACTGAGTGCAGTTACTTTAAAGTGCTAGGTCAGGTATCAAAGCTTACTCTTAATGCTACAAATGCTACTTAGATATTTTCTTTACTGATGAGAAATATGGATTGTATTCAAAATCATTTAGAGTAGCAACTATTTCATTAATAATTACTATGTTTTATAGTCCCAGTAATATGTCTTTGTAACTAAAATAATATAGCTCAGAGATTAGTTTTATAACCATATCAAGATAGTAAAATTACTATTACTGAGAATGTACTGAATTAGTACATTCATATTTAGTGAATGTTTTTATAGAAATATAGCATAATTTAAAAAACTTATGCTGATATAACTCATTTATTGTAAATTTTGAAAGTATATTATCAATTACTTTACTTGGAGAATTATAGAGCACCAAAAATTACTCATGGTATTTGTATAATAATTGGCCAGCTGGACTCTGCTTTTTGTAGGGATTTAATGATTACTTTATACTATATTTCTGTTAAAACAATGATGAATTGCATGTGCATATTTCGATCATTAAAAGATAATGAAATTAATGGGTTTCCTGATTGTAGGTTTTTAAATTCTTTCCAACTAATTTTTATGACATTCTCTCATGATTAGCATACACACATACAATGGAGATTATTTTAATAGACAAAAAATGTTAAGGGAAAGTATGAAATACTTCTTCTTTCTCTCAATTGCAAGATTAAAAGATTCCCCCTACATATTCCAAATGACACTGGAAAAATGAAAGATGGGGGCCAGAGAAGAATAAATACTTTTTAAAAAAATTAAACCATGGGGAATTTCTGGAAGATTTATAACTAGATTGGCTCATTGATTACTCAGAGGGCAGAAAGACATTCTCAGTGTGCGCTCTTTTATCCTAATGAAAAAGACTATTAACCCACCTCAAAATGTGTATTAAAAGTTTTATTTTTGTTCAATGCAGAGCTCTGTTTAACCCATTTGGAGAATAGGCCTCTACTTGAAAATTAGCAGCCACTTTTGAGGAAGTATCACTGCAAAAATTACAAAGTGGAAATGAGAACTGAGTGTTGTTATACTCTGATTGCAAGGTAAATGTAGTCAGAAACTATTGGATTCCTTGTGGTCCAGAGATTATGCAGAAAATTCTAATTTTACTAAGTTATCCAAATTGACCCCAAAATGGAAGGTCGCATAAGCAGGCTAGAAACTGCATCAAGCATGCCAAAAAGCACCATTAATACTGCCTTTTCAATGACCTTATAGTAAGAGTATTAAGGAAATCACAGTAGATTTCATTGAGATCATTCTTTTTATTGAATAAAATTGAACATTTAAGCAAATGAATAATCATTTTTGGACAACATAATATGAAAATATATGACCATAAAAACTTGATAGCCCTCCAGCCGTGCTTGTAGAAATTGCAATCTCTTACAAATGTTCTAGTGGGTGGTAACTCAGTAGAAAATTATAATGGCTGGCTAACTTGTGGTACATTTCATTTCTAAGGCATTTCATAAACTATGCATTTTTATTCCTTTTTCAGGTGCATGTAGTAATGTATATATACTGTATTGTGTAGTGGGCTGTGTAGATTCACAAAAGTACTGTATTTTCTCTAGCTCAAAAAGTATGACTTTAGAAATTCAAATGATCCTCAGTAATTTAGCAGTGAGGAGATTATTTTATGTATAGAGAGCTTAATTATTTTCAACCTGTTTTATCATTTTAGAAATACCACTTGCTTTATTGTATAAATAAATAAATAAATTGTAGACCAAAGGCGGCTGAAGTGATAATTGATTAGAGAGGTTCACTTGAAATAACTGCACAATGGAAGTATTCCTGAGGCTTATTTTATTTTTAAAAAAATTTTTATGTTTTTTATTTATTTTTGAGAAAAAGAGAGAGACCGCAACATCAGGGGAGGGTCAGAGAGAGAGGGAAATACAGATTTTGAAGCAGGCTCCAGGCTCTGAGCTAGCTATCAGCACAGAGCCCGATGTGGGGCTCGAATCCACGAACTGTGAGATCATGACTTGAGCGGAAGCTGGACGCTTAACTGACTGAGGCACCCAGGCACTCCCCTCCTTTTTTTTTTTTTTAAATTTTAAAGTTCTGAAGCTTATTTTAATATAAGTGTTTAGAAGGAATAGTGAATGGCTCTGTGCTATAATTTCCCCAAATACATTTAACCATGTAAATAAATCTCTATGCGTTTCTACTGGGGAATTTTATAGTAGTTGAGCACCAACCATTTGTAAAATTTCTACTCTATAAAGAAAACAAAAAGAATTGCTAGGATTGTTAAAAATTTCTGTTTTTAAGTTTATTTATTTATTTTTGAAAGAGAGTGAGAGAGACAATGTGAGAGAGTGTGTGAGCAGGGGAGAGGCAAAGAGAGAGAGTGAGAGAGAGAATCCAGAGCAGGCATCACACTGTCCGTGCAGAGTCCAACATGGGGCCTGATCTCAAGCACAGTGAGATTATGACCTGAGCAAAACCAAGAGCTGTATCCTTAACCCACTGAACTGCCTAGGTACTGCAAAATTTTCTCAAAGCAAAGGCAAAAGCAAAACAAAACAAAACAAAACAAAAATCATACATTTAATAATTTCCCTTTGACTTCATTTAAAATGAGATAAAATTTTGTTATGTATTCGCAAGTCCTTTAATGTTTATAAATGTACTATCAATCCTTAAGAGACATAAATCTGGGGGTGCTTGGGTGGCTCAGTTGGTTGAGCAGCCGGCTTCAGCTCAGGTCATGATATCACGGTTTGTGGGTTCCAGCCCCGCGTTGTAAAGGATTAGCGAAGTCAAAAAGGACACAGCTGAAATATAACTACCATGGACCCTTGAACTTCATGGGCTTCAACTGTGCAGATTACTTATATACAGACTTTTTTTTTGATAATTATAGTACATTATGGTAAATGTATTTTCTCTTCCTAAAGACTTTCTTTCCTCTAGCTTACTTTATTGCAAGACTACAGTATATAATACACATAACATACAAAATATCTGTTAGTTGACTGTTTATGTTATTGTAAGTCTTTTAGTCAACAGCAGGCTACTAGCAGTTCAGTTTTGGAGGAATCAAAAATATATGTGGATCTTTGTCTTTTCAGGGTTCCATGTCCTTAATAGTTTCATTGTTCAGGGATCCACTGAATATTAGCCAAAGAATTAAAATGAGCTAACTGGATGCTCATACAGTGTGGGTGTGTGGGAGTGTGCTTGCACACATGAATGCTTGTGTGTGAATGTTGAAATCATGGGTATGCAGGCCTCTTGTTCCCACTGAGATGATAGAAATGAAAACTAAAGACACGTTGTTAAACTGCTTAAAAAACATCAAAATTGTAGTGGACCAAAAAAACAAACAAAAACACAGAAAAGGAAAGCTTCACTCTGCCCAGAGCCCTAGTAATTTTGTTGGGGTTGCCTTTTTTCCCCTCATATACTTGTGATTAATGTTTTGATAGACATATTTTGATAGCTTTTAAGAAGTAACACTTCAAAATTTGAAATGTGTACGATGTAGCTATTATGAGAACAGTTTCTGCTTCGTTTTTTTTTTCTGACTTGTTGGCCTTATCCTGTTAATCACTGTTCACTTTGAGCTGTAGGGAAATAGTCAAGGATTGCCTTAGAAGTTAAGCTCACAGGGGCATTTTTCATTTTGAAAACTTTAAGAAGCTGTTAGGGACTGTGAACCTCTAGGCAAGGCGGAGCCATAGAGACTCACTTTCAATCCTGAATTTCCCGGGAAATCATGTGGTTTTGAGAATTGTAATTTTGTTTGTTTATTTTGATTGTTGGTGTTTTTCCTAAAGAAACTTCTGTGCTTAGTCTTTTATTACTTAGTAAAAGAACTTGAAATTTAATCCCCAAAAGGAATCTTAGAGACCTTGTTTGTGTGAATAAATATATATATGTAAAGACAGACTTGGTATAGACCAATTATTCTAGTATATCATATTTCTCTGGTAAAAATTCTCTAGCTGGTAAATTTTCCCTTTAATTAAGTCTTTTCATGGTATTCCCTTTTTGTCCTGAAAGTCATCATACTTCTAGTTAAGTTCTGGCTCTAAAGCGCTGGATGTGTTTAAAAATCCTCAATGAGGAAAATATTTCCCTACCACTCTCATACAGGCTGATATTTTAAATGTCATAATTGCCCACAAATTGTCAGTTTTGAAAATGAGTTTTAGTTTTGAGACACCAAATGGAATAGAAATGATGTTATTGACTTGTAATGAAGGGATTAAAAGCACACTGATAGCATCTGACCTTTCATCATCATGTATTTAAAGAGCTTTCAGGGGAAAAAGAGAAAACTCCCTTTAAAGAGGATAGTGACTTTCTAGAGAAGTGCATTTTCTCTTAGTGTAGTGAACTAAAAATAGTCAAAGGAAAGGCCCAGAAGGCATGATTGTAAAAATGACCATTTGCTACTGGTCTGGATAATAATTTATTCCAGTGACAGTGAAAGAAAAGAAGATATTGTGGTCACATAGAGCTGCAGGTTCTAATTCTTTCTACCTTCTGCTGACTGCTAGCAATAATTAGAAATTTTTAGAGGAAACTGATCAAGGCTTCGAAGATCAGTCTCCTTCCTCAAGAGTCAATAGCTAAGGTCAGAATTAATTTGTTGCTTTAAAATGTGGAAATTACTCTCCATGTTTGAGAGCAGTACGTGGCACCCCTTAACTATATGATAAAAAGGGCCTTGAATTTCACTGTACGTGTGTGACATAAAGGATATCTATTTGGAAAGATTTAATGGACACTGAATAGAGGGCAATAGAAACTGAATTGGAGTAAATTATGTTGTGCACCGAAGAAGATGGCCAGGGGAACTTCAAAGACAATCCCCCCCCCCACCCGCATTACTAAAACTGAACTGGCATTTCAAAGTTATCTTCCTTTTACATGAAACTAAATATCAATCTATTGACTTCAGAGTTTATATCTTTAAAGATTTTGATATGAACAAAGGGATACTGCTACAGCCATGTTAGTAGCTGACCAGCTAAAGTCCAGTTCAGTTAATAGGCAAAATGATTTCAGGTGACCTTTAATTAACCATTTGAAGAAGAAACTGAACTTACTGATCATGGTTGTCATCAGAGAGACTATTACCTTCCTCAGCCCTGAAAATGAAGGTCTCAGCGAGCTGGGGTGGCTCAGTAAGTTGAACATTCAACTCGACTTTGGCTCAGGTCATGAGCCCCGAGTTTGGTTTGCGTTTAGTGTGGAGTCTGCTTAAGATTCTCTCTCTCTCCCTGTCTCTCCTTCTGCTCTGCTCCTCTGCCCCTCTCCCCTACTCATATACTTTCTCTCTAAAATAAATAAATAAAGCAAATGTCCGAGTTTCCATATGGGATACGTTGGTTGGTTAATAAGGGATGTTTTATACTCTGGAATCAGAAGTATGGGAAAGGCTATGTTCAAATCATACTATTTTAGAATATTCCTCGTGCTCCAAACAACACAAATTAAAATTAACACAGCTAAGTACATTATGGAATTTTATGTTGATAGAGTTAAATTTGGAGATCTCTGTTTCATTCAGTGGCATGAACCAATGCCATGAAAATAAAGGTTAAATAGCATGCCATTCAACTGAATTTTATAATATTTTCCTGCTTCTGAAATAGAAACCCATCTAGGCATTTATAATAGTCTTTCTCCTTTTGCCTAAAATTCCACAAGGAAAAGAAACTCAGATACAGAAAAGTACCACAACCTCGAGGAAGAATAATTCATCATGGTGGGTTTAAAGTGGCAGAACTGGGGTGGGGCGAAGGGAGCCTGGGAAGAAGGCACTGAGTCCACACAGTGGTTTTTGTTTTAGTTTTGCCAAGTGTGTGTCAGTTATGTCTTATCCTCATTCTCTGGAACTGAATGATGTGCTTCAGCAATCAGTTTTGAGGTTCTATACACATGAGAATCTTGGACTAGAATAAGAAGCTTTCCTTAAAAATATCTAAGGGAACCCTGACAAACCACATACTGTTTAAAAAATGCTCTGCTCTGTTGCTATTCTGCAGGCAAATTACGTTAGAATATATTTTTACTGTAACACATACCTTCTGAGAGTAGACTATATTAGGAGATAATCATTTTTTTAAATATTTTTAATATTTATTTTTTAGAGAGAAAGGGAGAGAGGGGGTGGGGTGGGGAAGGACAGAGAGAGAGGGAGAGAGAATTCCAAGCAGGTTTTGTGCTGGTCATCACAGAGCCCAAAACAGGCCTGATTGGGGCGCCTGGGTGGCTCAGTCGGTTAAGCCTCTGACTTCGGCTCAGGTCAGATCTCACGTTCGTGGGTTCGAGCCCCTCGCCAGGCTCAGTGCTGACAGCTAGCTCAGAGCCTGGAGCCTGCTTCCGGTTCTGTGTCCTTCTCTCTCTGCCCCTCCCCCTCTCATGCTCTGTCTCTCTCTGTATCAAAAATAAATAAAACATTAAAAAAAATTAAAAAAAACAAACAGGCCTGATCTTATGAACCTTGAGATCATGACCCGAGGCAAAATCAAGAGGTGGTCACTTAACTGACTGAGACCCCCAGGTGCCCCATAAAGTTTCTGTGCCTGCTTATCAAATTTATCCCATAGATTAAGACCAGATGCTTACTCTGTAGTTTTCATGGAAAATAAAATGATTGTCCCCCTTGTTCAAAATTCAGGACCAAGTTCAAGTTGCCAACAACAGAATATTAAACCAAACCATTCCCAGCAGAGCTTCAAGCCACACAGGGAGCCCTTATAAGCACAGGGCCCTAACCAAACAAGTTTAGAACTGTTATAAGGATTAAATGAGTTTGTAGTGGAAAGGATATAGACTATTTCCTAGCACATGTTAAACACTCAAAAATAATATAAACAATTATTTCTACAAAATTTGAGGTGCCTTGGCTATATTATACTTTCTTGAAGAAAAAAAGACCTTTAACTTAATAATCTATATTTTGTTTTGAAATTGTACAGCCATTAGGAGTAGCAACAAAATGTTGCCTCTGAAAAGCAAGGTGGTCAAATGGTGTCATTCATCTCAAGAGGAGTGCAGAGTAAGACATGAGAAAAGGTGGAGCAGAATCCCCTATGCTGTATGACTTTCCTTGGGAAGACTTTTAGAGGAGTACAAGATCATGGAAGACTGGATTGTAGAGAGAGAACTGTTTTGGGCACAAGCGATGGGAACCCAGGTTGATAGAGGTTCACAAAATAGGAATATATTAGTAATTCCACTCTGAGAAGGATCGGCATAAAGTTGTCTCAAAATCAATTGCAGTCTTGAACTTGAATGTCATGTAGTTTCTCTTTCTTATATCATTGCTTTTTACTGCTTATTACCTTTGAGTTCTCCAAATAGTGACTCACTTGTTAAAAATGGGGGAAAAATATTTTCAAACAACTAGTGATGTTAATTAACATCATTTGGCTTCCAAGAACAGAGAAAGGCTTTTCTTTCCGATTTTTGCTTTGTGAAAAGGCTCAAGAAAAGATGTATGATCTACTGTATTTGGTTACTGAAACATTGCATCCCAGACTGCAAAATTATGGTGGGGTTGGGGATGAGTGCTCACAAAGTACAGACATGGTCACTGAAAGCTGAACTTGTGTCCAAAATGGAGCAATTCCACGTAGTCTATTGGATAAGGTATCTGATTCCAGAATAGGGCACCGCTGTGAAGGCAGACAGGCTAATTAATCTCCAAAGAGAAATTATGTTTTCTCTAAAGAAAAAAGAAGTTAACATAGATATTTAAAATAGCAATTGAGTAAAAACAGGAAAAAATAAGTCAGAGTTTTGCCTTCATGCTACAGCATAGAAGAGGGGAAAGTAGAAGGTAAACAAGCCTATAGTAATTAAGTTTATCAGAAATTTCTAAACTTCTTATGAGGAACTTATTGTTGATAAATTGTTCTAACTAGCCTACTGTCAGTGTCTCTGTTGTATCTCAGTCTCACCTGGAGGAGATTTAAAAAATACAGAGGTACAAGTCGTACCCCCTGAGATTCTGATTCAATTGGTTTGAAGCTTGCAGTAGATTTTGAAGATGCCCCTGGTGAGTTTGATGTGCAGCCAAGATTGAAAATCACCAGGTATTTAACTAAATTACTTCCTGTTGGCTCTGCACAATATTTTTATATTTGTACAATATATAAAACACCAGTCATAGATTTAAAATAATTATTTTTTGCTTGCAGTAATTGAATGGGCATGGAGTGCTTTAGGTACTAAGGTGATCTGGATTGTAGAAAGGTAAATAAACAGTTATTGTCTTCAAGGGACTTAAAACCTGCAGCTTGAAATGTAATTGAAAGGTCCTTCGGGCAAATCCAGTTGGGGGTGCTTGATAAAATTTCAGATGCCTTGGACTTACCGTGACCTACTGAATCAGAATCTGTGAGGGTAGGACCAAGAACATACATTTTACCTCACTCCTCTCTTTAACATACGCGTGTGAAAGTTGAAGAGCCATGATCTAGTGTCCCATGCCTACTCTCCTCCCAGCTATTATTTCTCGAAGCAAAGCTGGCAGCCAAGCCTGTGGTCCCTTAATTAGCATCGCTGCTCTCCTGGCAGCTGTAACTCATTGTGCAGCATAGTGCCCGGGAGGACTGAAAAATCGGCTTTGATTTGTTTTGTTTTGTTGAATTTTTTTGTCTGACTACCTACATCACCCTTCATTATAGTTATTGAAATTTCCTCTCTATTCTGTTAAAGGCGACTATTCCAGATTATAATGAAACTGCTATTTTTATATACCTCCTCCCCTTTTGTAATAGTAACAATAATTATAATAATGAGCTATATATTTTTCTCCTTTGCCCTCAGGTCTTATTTTTAAAAGGCTAATAATAAATAATAACAAATGATAATGGTTATTAGTTTTTCTTTGTCCTCTTCCTGGTTTAGCCTTGGGACTATTCCTTTTTATTAGGAATATATTCCTATTAAAATATATTTATATTCCACAGCCTGTCTTATGCAACTCGATGAATGCACATTGCTATTGGCGTACTTACTTACTTCATGCACAAAATTCAGCTTTCTATCTAACTGATGACATTAACCAGGAAGAAGAGAATTTAGTCTGAAAGAGTAAAGATGATCATATCTCAGAGCCACAAACGTGGAAGTCAGGGTCACTCTCATTACACAATTGAAAGGAAAACATCAAAATCTTATTTTCTTATATTACTCATTCACTAAAAACATGGAATTTAGTTACTATCTCTTATATTATCTAAATGGCTATGTGCTCTTTACAGATCTTATGAAATGGTTCATCCAGTAAAAAAGAACCATTGTATCATTGCCTTTTGCTACTTGAGTTACAAGTAATTATGAGTAATAAAAAGGGGACAATAAAAGATAGTATCATTTCTTGCCATCCTTTATTACTGTGGAGACATATCAAGATAAAAAAAAATTCTACTAGGAATTGTGTATTTCAAACTTCCCTTTATTTGTTTATAATATACCTGTGCTTTCTATGTTTTAGCCTTTTTCTATAATTACTTGAATTTCATTTTACATGTGTCCTCTTTTGACAGTCATGTTTCTTTAGTTCAATAAATGTTATCAGGCATTCTTTTACTGTTCCTATTGCATCAACCTTAATTAGCTTTTGATTACTGTTAATTTCACAGCATTTTCCCTTTAATAAGTTGCATCAAAATGCTTTCATTTCTGTTGCAGCAAGTTTAATTAGTTTTTGAGCTTTGTTTCTGTTTTCCCTTCCATTTTTAGAAAAAAAAAAAAAGTGACTCCCACTTTCTTTGTTTCTGTGAGGATATCCATGACTAACAACTTGATGTTCACCAGAAAACCTCACCTGAGACTTACCAATAGAAAACCCTGGTAACTTAGAGCCTTTTCATTTGCATCAGTAATGTTCCCATATACTTACATATTTGTTGTTGGTTCTGATTACTTAAACATATAGTATAACTGGATTTTCAAGTTTTGAAAGCACTAATTTATTTTAAACAATTAACATTGTCACTGGCCCACAGGTTTTGTTAAAGAAGGTGTTTAGCACTTCATGTATTCAATTATGTGACACAAAATATCTGTATTCTATTGTCAATTGTGAGTCCTCTCCCAGGCCTCAGTTCTAAAGTTCAGCTAAGTTCAGAGCCAAACTTCTTAAGCAAGCGTTTAATAGCAGTTAATTCAATGGGGTGCTTGGGTGGCTCATTGGGTTAAGCGTCGGACTTCAGCTCAGGTCATGATCTCAGGGTTCATGGTTTTGAGCCCTGTGTCAGAGTCTGTGTTGACAGCTCAGACCTGGAGTCTGCTTCAGATTCTTTGTCTCCCTCTCTCTCTGCCCCTCCCCTGCTCACACTCTATCTCTCTCCAAAAAAAAAAAAAAAAAAAAAAAGTACTCTCCCGAGCATGAAGAGATTGCAGGCCCAGGGCTGTCTGGATAGGTCACAGCTAGGGTGGTATCTGATCAAGTTTGCAACCAGTCATCCAAGGGACTCCTCTTAACAGTGGGTGGGGAGGGGGAGTTTTTGGATTTATATGGTCCTTGTCCAAACTGTTACAGAAGCCTTTGGGAGGGGGTCCTTTAAAACTGCAATGTAAATGTATTATAATGAAGGTATAGGTCATTATAGGGTAGTAGTCAAAGGAGAGAACTTAGGCGTCTTCCCTGGCTTCTGTCCAGGCTTCTCCGCCGTTGTCGCGGTTTTACTAGGATGAACGTACTTGTCACCTGCTTCTTTCTAACCCACTGCCTGTGCTATCACTTTTCAAAAATGTATCTTACATTTTGTCTTAATGAACTGAATGTTACTTCTATACCCCTTAGGACAAAATGTCACCCACACCACTCTTTGTAACTATAATAATTAGTTGTAATTTTATTTTATTTTTTTCGAGAGGGCCCAAGTGAGTGAGGGGCAGAAAGAGAGAGAGAGAGAATCCTATGAGAGAGAGAGAGAGAGAGAGAGAGAGAGAGAGAGAAGTAGGGCTCACCCAGCATGAGACTCAAACTCACAAACCAAGAGATCATGACCTCAGCTGAAGTCAGATACTTAACCAACTGATCACCCAGGTGCCCTTGTTGTATTTAACATGCTGCATGTATTTACTGCTTTTGAAATAGTATGTATACAATTACAAGAATACTTTATGTATTTATAGCATCTATCATCAATTCTTTGATATTTATTTGTACAACATGAACTATGAGCTGGATCATCTATCGGAGTTAAAAACTTCTAATTACATTCGTCAAAGGAAAGTTAAGAAATAAGACCAAAGCGACTGTGCCCACAATGCATATTATTATTGATAGATAACCATTCAAATATCAATCATTCTAAGATGATTTGTGACATTCTATATTATAGTAAATATTGTAATTGTACTAATAATATAATAATCAATGTTACATAAGTAATGGGGTTCAGTGAAAGAAATATAAGTCTTCAATTATAAAATTGATCACATTGATTACTATGTTATACTCACTTGATAACATGAAGCTCTTCAGAGAGAAAACCAGCAATTGGAAAACTAAAAATTGAGTGTTATAGGTAATGGCATTCATTTAGTACACATCTAAATGTGCTTTCCTATGCGAGGCTAGAATTATATATGGGGTGGGAGAAGGAGTAGAATAACAAAAAAGAATTAAAGAGAAGGGGCTACAAGTCCGGTAGTATATGAAATTAGTACTGCACTTAGAAAATACAGGCCTTGGCATTGAAAGGAGCTTAAAGTTCATCTAGACTTACCATTCTTTGTGATATTTCCTTCATTTCCATATCATTCTTCCAAATACGCACTTAAACTTTGACTGTTGCTGTTAGAGAAAACTTCCTACCTTCAAAGGCAGTCCATACTATCTTTAGGTAGTCCTGAAATACTGAGTTTAAGCTAAAATCTGCAAGGTCGTTGCTTTCATACTTGGGTTCTAATTCTACTAAGCCAATCCGTATGGGTGGTAGTTGGTTGGGGGGAGGGAGATACAGGTTACATAATTAAGGTTCAGAATCACAAGATACTTGTTTAGATTAATAGATTTTACTAACAACTATACAGCAGTAAAGATACTATATAGCAATAATACATATAATTAAATTTTTCCTTGTTTCATATTTAGGCAGAGAATCACAGAATCTGTCACATCTTCTTTTGATGGAGCTTAAAATAACTCTAGTCTCTCTAATTTCATTGATATGCCTTTATTAAAAAGCCCTTATAATGGTGTTGGAAATTTTTCAGAGCATGTGTTTGTAAAATCACAGTTTCTATCTTGTAACTAATTGTAATGTATGTTTATTTTCTATAATAAACCCTTCTATCATATACACATTACTAGTATGCTATGCCTTTTACATGTTTTTTTTTCCATTTAATTGCTTTAATGCATATATTTTCCAATCCTGCAGCTGCTGCAGAGGTTAAAAAAAGTCTACTAAGAAAACACTCACGATGAACCGTCATGATTAGTGCCTCTGCGTATTGCTCCAGAGAAAAACAAATTAGCACTAGAAGGAAAATCTGTTCTGGGAAGTCCCACACTGCTGGTGTAATGACCTATCCCCACAAGAGGATTGAATAGAATAGATCCATTGTGACTTCTCAAATGATCATGGCTGGCAGTCTCTGGAGATGAGGAACAACAGCTGAAGTGATAGAGAAAATAAAATGTTCTGCTTGAATGCAAGCTATATTTGCCTGCTTCCCGCAACCTTCTTTTAGGAAATGTTGCCCTTTCAAGACCAGACACCTGCTGGGGTTGTTTTGTTTGGCTTTTTTGGTGGTGGTGGTGGTGGTGGTTGTTGTCAATGCTTTGTGGCAAAAACTAGACTTGAATCAATGAGGTCTATCTTCTTGGGTCAAATAATTTCCTGTTAATGATCAGTTACATTCATCTTAAATCCAAGTTTCTTTCAGAAAGCTCTCCTATAGACTAGACACCATCACATGTCTTCTTGGCTAGATGAGGAATTAGGAATCAGGAAAAGCCATATCTCTTCATCCCAACTTCTCTGCAGACCCCATTGAGGAACTGAGGATTAAGAGATGCATTCACTTATGTTTTAATTCGACATGAGTTTATTGAACTCATCCTTATGTCAACTCTTTCAGTTATGATTTTACTCTTACTGTTAACTTCTTGTGGGAGACTGGATTATGACTCACAAATGATTTTAGATCAATTCATTAGATATAAGATTCATAAATTATCAGGATACTATAAACAAAAATTATTTAGCATTGATCCTTATACCTTAAATAGCTGATTAAAAATATTAAAAATAATTATGGTCAGGCATTCATATAGCAACCAGTTACAAATGCTATCTGTAAATACAAAACATAAGTGGATAATTGTAATTATATACTAGTAGGACTACATACATGTGAAGAGGAAACAAGAATAGGAACCATACAACTATGATGAAATATTTCGTATCATTATGGTTTTAGAAGCTGCTGTAACCTTTAGACACATTAAAAGCATCTTTTAAAAAATAAACATGGAATAATACCAAAATATGTTCTTAGATTATACTTATATCACACTTATGAAACTGAGAAATCTTATATTTTTTTAGATAATTTATTTGGCTTTTTTTTAGCTGATGTTACATATACATATTAAACTAATAGCAGAACCATTGCCTTCTAACTATAGAGTTATCTTTATCACCTAGGATGTGGTCTATTTCTCTTTCTCTCTGTCCTTCTTTTCCTCAGTGAAAATTTATAATAGGTTACATGATAACTCTTTAAATATTTATCATGAATCAAAAAGTTAACTGTCTTTAAAATGTAGTCCTACATTGTTTTATTATTTCAAATAAGATACAATATTTAGTAACAAATATTTATTTGAGGCATTACCTCCATATTGAAAGGTAATAAATATCTAGTTTGATTCTGTTTCATCAGATTAATAAATCTGAGCAAAATACCCTCATAGAATTAGGAGGGAAAAGTGTTAACTATATGCAGAATTATCATTGATAGACATTTAAGCTGGTCTTTCTTTCAAGCCCAGCAGTACATTTTAATATCACCTTAATGCTCCCAGTAAACAACAGTAGCTAAAACTCCAGAAGCCACTCTAATGCAAATACGCCTCATAACTTTCCAAAAATTAGGTCTGAGCAAGAGTTTTTATTATAAATCTTTTCAGAAAATCGTTCAGGTGTGTGTGTGTGTGTGTGTGTGTGTGTGTGTGTGTGTGTTCTGAGGGTAGTTAATAGAAACAAAAACCTGATGTTCTTAGTTTAGGTATTAAAAGTGCATTGCCTCCACTCCTACCCACCAGGAAGGGACAGGGTATCTAAGGGCTCAGCTCTTCAGGCAGACTCTGGGTCCAGCCCCAGTACCACATCTTAATAGCTACATGACCTACATAGAGAATGAAGCTCTCTAGCCTTTAATTTCCTCATCCCTCCAAGTGGGCCATAATATTAATAATTTCTCCCTCTTAGAGTTCTTGAGAGGAATATGTGAAATAATCCAGGGATTGGGGATTTCTGAGCCTCAAAGAAATGTCTCTCCATATTACCTAATAATAGCCAATTACAAAAGATCACTGAATTTATTATCCTGAAAAATAGGTTGTTGCTTTATAGGGTAAGTGTAGCATCTTCACCTATTATTTGGTGTCCTTTGGCAAATTTACTTCCAATATTTCCCTTTTTAGCTCTTATGAAATTAAAAGAAACACATTTTTAAAAATTAAAATGAAAGCCGTGAGAAATATAAGAGGCATATTTGTTGCTCTAGTTTTAAGGGAATTATTTGGCCACAATAAGAACTTTAAAATGATGAGAAACAAAAAAAGAAAATGAGAGGCCTCAGCTCAAAATGAATGTGATGTTCTGTTCAATCATACTTGGAACATTATAAGTGAAAGAGTTTCTGAAGTAAATATTCAGTTCAATGATTAAAATTAGCATTTGCTTGGGGTGCCTGGGTGGCTCAGTAGGTTAAGGCTCAGGTTATGATCTCGCAGTTCATGGTTCACGGGTTCGAGCCCCGTATCAAGTTCTGTGCTGACAACTCAGATCCTGGAGCCTATTTCAGATTTCCTGTCTCCCTCTCTCTCTACTCGTCCCCTGCTTGTGCTCTGTCTCTCTCTGTCTCAAAAATAAACAAAAAAAAATTTCAAATTAGCATTTGTTTTCCATATACTGCTATATATAAATTAACTATAATTGAAAGATCTAAAATGTTAACCTTTAATAATGAGGGTCTAATCTCCTAATCATGGCTGACATTAGTATATTGATAACATATATACATGTGCAAATAATATATATAATGAGAGACAGTAAAACAAATCTTAAGGTAACAAAGTTAAATTGTGGTCAGAAATTGGCGTGGGATATTCGAGTGTCTTCATGAAAGGTTTGGTGATAGGGGCTCTGAGACTTGGCTCTGTCTTGGAATCAAACTTTACAGATGACTCTGAACTCAAATAGAACTCTTAGGGCCATAGAGCCAAGGTCTTAGCTAGACTGACCATGGAGCTGGGGCTGCCTGGGTAATACCAAGTCCTGTCTCTGGTCACGGGAAAGGGGAAAATTCAAAGTTAATAAGAAAATCACAGGTCGTCCTTTCTGTAGTAGAAGATGGAGGAGGATCACAAAGGCATTTAAATTCTGAAATATACAATTACTCCTATTTTATTGCATATTAAGTGTCAAATTTCAGAACATGAAAATAAAGAGTCTTTACTGACTGAGGTATTACTATATTTTTAGTGAAAAAAGATGAGTTTGGGATTTTTTTCTAGCCTTGCATTTCAATTTCTACTTATAAATGTTTAAATATAGAAAAGCCAATATTCATTCATTTACTTAATCATTCAACCAACACAGAAGCACCCAGGATGCTCTAGAATGACTGAGCAACAGACCACTAGAGGAACAACTGGGAACAAGTAGATTTTTTGTTTCAGTTTCTGATATTCCTATTTGGTATTTTCCAACTTGAAGATGTCTGAAATAAATGGGTTGGGAATTTAAGAAAAAGGATGTTCAAAGAACATTTTGCCAAAAATACTGTATTTTGGGGTATATAACTATTTGTAATTAAGTAAAAATGAAAATACAAACTTAAGATTATGTGCCTACTATTGACTAACTCTTGAATTAATGGTCAAATGGCTGGATATGAAAATAACTATAGAGCCCTATCAGGATGCGTTTAGATTAGAACGAGATCTACTTGGTTATTGTGATTGTTCAATTTTGCTGCCAGAGCCCTATAATTCAGAATATTATTTTCAAGTCATAGTTTATTGCTTACTAACACCATGGTCTTCAAGGGAAAAAAGGGTAATGATGTTGATATTAACAGTATGCCAGCTTGTTACTAACTTCCACTCTGGCATACTAACTTAAACAGGATAGGACTTATTTAAAATGGTAATTGTTTCTCCTATGAAGAATTTTTCCCATTACATATTAGCTAATCCCTATCCCAAAGCAGTATCTAGACTACCTTATATACATAATAAAAATGGAGTAAACTAGAAAGAAAAAACAATTTATCTCAGATCATTCTTCCACCATAAAAACAACAACAACAACAACAACACACACACACACACACACACACACACAAACAAATTAAAAAATGGATTTTCATTATAGGCATCAATAGAATTATCAATGTTTTTATCTCAGTATTTGATACATTAATATTCATCCTTAGTCTTATGGTCAGTTAGGGAGTGACTTTACAAAATCTTTGCAAAGATTTTGCTAATTTCCCCTATTCCAAAACTTAAGAAATACCTCTCTGGCTAGGTATATGCATGTTTTTATTACTTTCATAAAATATTTGAGTTTTCAGCATATAATGTTTTTGAAGAAAATAATTGATACATTAATAAAAACAAATGAAAAAATGTAAAAACCTGTATTTGATTTCTCATTGAGTTTTCTAATATTGCCTAATGTAATTATTTTTAGGTGATTGTATTAAGAATAAAACATCTTCATAATGGTATTATATCTGCTGACAATAATTAAATGATAGATATATTTATTGTATATGTTGGCTTTGCCTTGAGTTTTTAACCTTCCTGGTCATAATGAAAAATATAGTTACTCTTATTTAAACCATTCTTCTAAGTAATATCAAGTAATTTTTCCTCAAATTGGAGCCTAAATTTAAGAAATTCATATAATGGAATAACTGGAAGAAACTAGATAGATATATAGATAAATAGATAAATAGATATAGATATAAATATAGATATAGATGATACAGGTGTAGATAGATTTTTTTAAATTGTATTTAATGAACAACTTCATTCACTTACTATGTGCCAGGCACTGGTCTACTTTATTTCATCCTGGTGACCAACCTAAAAGTGGGGTCCTTTATTAACCTACATTATAGATGAAGAAATTGAACCTCAGATAATTTAAATAACTTTACCAAATTCATACAGTTGTTAATTGGCAGAATCAAAATATGAATCCAGGCAGTTTAAACTTGTCATATTCCATTTGGTGAAAATTATTCATATGACCCAAAGAAATGAAAGAGGACTAGTAACATAGTCTCTACCTCCAAGAGATAATTCCACAGAATGGTAGAAGGAACCTGAATTTCAGCAGGACATCCGGGCATCTGTAATACAATCATATTACCTAAAAATTAACCCATGCTCTTATATATACAGAGAAATGCTATTAGACAGTTCATTGATTAGAGTCCGTGTCAGGAGTATGAGAGATCCGTAGAGTGCATGCTTTCCTGTAACTGTCATGTTTTTACAATGGTTGTATGTTGCTCTCCATTTAAACAACTACTGTTAACTTTGAAAATTGGGGCGCCTGGGTGGCTCCGTCGGTTGAGCGGTTGACTTCGGCTCGGGTCGTGATCTCACAGTTCGTGGGTTCGAGCCCCGCGTGGGGCTCTGTGCTGACAGCTCAGAGCTTGGAGCCTGCTTCCGATTCTGTCTCCCTCTCTCTCTGTTCCTCCCCAGCTCATGCTCTGTCTCTCTCTCCTTCAAAATTAAACAATTAAAAAAAAATAAAATATATGTCTATCACTGATTACTGAATTTGCTACCAATCCATTTTCTGAAGAATTTTAACCCCAAATGAATTTATTTCAATTACAATCAACATTCTTGTCTGGTAAAACATATCTTGAATTTTAAAATAATCTTTTCCCAAAAGTATTTCAGCTTCAGAATTTGGCAGCAGTCACACCTTGTTTAATAGCTTGAATGGAATATGTAACATACTCCAGCAGAAATAAACCTTGCTAAAACAGCTTGCTATACTTCTTATCTGGTTAGCTCACCAGGAGCACCATGTTTTGGAGTATCTATCAATATAACACGCTCCAGTTCAGGAATTTATTTAGCACCAGGATTTCCAAACTAGGGAAATTATTTGTTGGCTTGTTTGTTTCATTTTGTTTCTGTAGAACATTTTTGAGGCTTGACTTTAACAGACATGCCCTGAGATCAGAGACGTCCAAATTTAATGCATGCTAGATTCAAGAGAGCACAGTGAATTGTTAGGTACAGGACTTCTCAGAGACTTTGCTCTCAGATGGTCTTGCACACAGAGTATTACCAAGAGGAGGATTTAACAGAGAAATATTTTAGCTTGAGACACACTAATCCACACAAACATAATTGAAGGTGTTTTAAATTAAGGACACCATCAAGAATGCTAAGGATGACTGACTCTGTAATAAGAAATGAAAACTTTGTATATTTTACTGTTCATTAGCTCAGTGCTTTCCAGGTGTTTTCATGTCTTGGCACAGATAGAAAATGACACTATTTATATGGCAAACTCGGGTAAATAGACAAGGGAGCTTGTGCCTGGGAGCTGTGGGGCCAGAGGCTCTGTTTCTGGATCGTTGAGGGGATTATAATCATTGTGCTGGTCAGTTACAGTAGAATTTACATAAAGTTCTTACTGCATAAAGGTCTTGATTGCAGCTTCAAATGCTGAAGATTCGTTTTAAATACAAGCTTTATCTTAGTGTCTTGAGAAAACTTCGTGAAAGCCCAGATTCCCTTCATTCTGCTTATACAGCGTTGGCTGCCTACTGCGTAACCTTGGGAATGGAGTATGTTCACAGTCTGTCTAATCTGAGTCATGGTGACCTTTCACTGGATACTGAAACCTCTAGTGAAGTAAGGGGAAGGCTTTCAAAAATCTGGGGGAGAATGGTCTTACTTCTAATCTGATCCAGTTTAAAGTAGTTCTCTCTTGTACAAAAAAGCTGGATCTACGCACTGCAGCCTAACTCTCAAAATCTGTCCTCCCCTGTAAACCTTTAATTCGCTTATGTCCAATAATTTATAGAATATGCTAAAACATTTTGCTTATTTCTATTTAAAATAAAATTGTGTTGTAAAAGCAACTTCATCCATTTCATATATAAAAGGTAGCTACTTTTTTGCATGGACCTCAAGTATACTGTAGTATAGAGGTGGAATTTAAGGAAAGGTATTAAGCAGGCTGTGTTTTAGCTTATGGGCAAGTAATAAATTGTATCATTTACCTTGAATGTATCATAGATAAGCTGCTATATAATGATTGCCACTTCAGATAGCTGTGAAATTAGGTGATTAACTAGTTGTTACTTAACCTTCTAATTTCTGTATAAGAGTAATTACATGAAATAGAAGTTGGGGTTCTGATTTTTTACTTTGCTTATCCATTTGGAGTGTCATTGTAACTACTGTATTGTAAATGGTGGAAAATAATTGCATATGTTAAAAATAGTGTTATATTCTAAAAAATAAATAAATAAATAAAGTAAAATAAAATAAAATAAAATTGTGATTTGGATTATCTTGTTCGAGAAAATTTATAAGTGAATGTGCTATTTCATGTTTAAATTTGGAGTCTGGAGGACAGTTGTGACATTTTTCAATTGTTTCTCATGATTAATTGAAATAAGCGTAGGAAGGTGAAGATTCTTTCCAGCTGTGACTCCTCTGTTGGTGGGATCTTTCTTAAATTGCTCATACTTTTTCTACCATTTGTCTTTTCATGTAAAATAATTTTACAAACAAAGGTGAAAGTTCAGTCACTTACCATATCCACAGGTTGTAAAAATAATTCATGACTCCTCTTAGGAATCAGAATAGTTTTCAGGACCAATTTTTGTATTACTTTGTAAAATCAAGTAAACAAAAGTATTCCAAATCTATTATTCTAGTTACTTTATTATTTTTCATAAATTTAATTTTCACTATAATCACAGCTTAAAATAAATTTATTGAAATCAGCCTTATGCTATCACAGTTTCTGTCAGACAGAAAAAGGAAAATTTTAAGTTAGATCAGAAACTAGGTATATATTAACAATTTGTACAATGATATTCAGACCTGACAAAAATAATATTAAAAACTGTCTGACTATGAAACTCCGAAACCAAATACCTGGTTAGTATAAATCAATGTTTACTTACAATGATATTACAATTAACATGAACTATTTCTAATGTAAGCTATTGATCCAGTTTAAAACATTAAAAATAAAACAAATGATTCTGAGTTAGAGTTTTTACATTATTCAGTTGCTCCTAGCAAAGTGTGTTATTTCCTATAGCTGAAGTATTTGTTCATTTCCAATGTCATTTTATTACTGCAGATTATTTCTACTTCAAAGCTGGTCTCTGTACTTCTGGGTATGTTATTTTATTTATTTCCTTATCAGAATTAGGTTAATCTTCCTAAAACATTTTTTCAGATTATTTCAACTTTCTGTAAAATCTCCAAAGCCTCTCTATTGCCTATGGTATGTGCTTCATTCTACTCTTCGGCGTGTTTTTTTTTTTTTTTTAAATAATTCAAGGTCTGTTTCCCACCATTACTCACATAATCTCCTTTGCTGTACCAGGCTTTAATAGCATACTCATGCTTTAGCTGCTTTTAGTTGTTTTTTTGCTGCCCACTACTTGAACACCTCTCCTCCAGGTTGTCTCTCAAATCTTACTCATTCTCCTTTTCTAATGCCCAGGGCATAGGCTCTCTTCTCAAAGTCATGACCACTGTGAAAAACACTGCATGATTTCTCTGAGTTGTTATGGGAGTGAAAATTTTGCATGTTTTTGCTTTCATGCCTAATTTTAAACATTGATGGCCATTTGTTCACTGAAAATATATTTACTGAGTGCTTTTATGTACCAGGTCAGGTTTTTGGAATCAAGTACACAGTTGTAGACAAAACAGTAGTCTCACCTTTCAACATACGTATAGTTCATTAATCGAAGACAAACAGTAAATGCTCACCAGAAACCCTCCCAAATAAAACACAATTATAAATCGTGAGAAGTGTTATCTTAAAGAAACGACTGGGTACAATAAAGAAGAATAACATAAAAAACTAACTTAGAGGAAGGAAGAATTTGGTAAGGGCAAGACTCTCTCAAGAATGTACATTTAGCTGAAACCAGAAAGGTAAGTAATAGTTAGCTAAAGGGAGAAGGACATCAGAGGGGGTAAATGGGAGTGAGAGAGAATAAATAACTTAAAAAAATAATTTATAAAATCTATAAAATTTGATGAATATAAGAAATGAAAAAAAGAGAGAGATCAAGGATTGCTATATTGAGCAATTTAGGCAGATGAGGTGCTCTTTAGTAAGATAATGAAGAATGAAGGAAAACAGGGGAGAAGGGGAAGCTGAATAAGTAAGTGGTTTATTTTAATTGTTTCTTAAGTTTGAAATTCTTGTAATAGATCTTTATGAAAATATCATATAGATAGACACATGAGTCTAAGGGTCAGAACTTATGTGTGTTCCTGTAAGAGCCTTCAAAATAACTGATCATTTCCTCCCTGTGTAATCTCTCTGATCTCCTGTAATGAGTTAGATTTCCATTTTCTCTGTCCAGAGTGAGTGCATTTGTTTGCTTATTAGATAGACTCTCTATATGTTGGTTGGCCTCTGTTTTCTTGGAAATAAAATACTGTTCCTATAATAGCTCCAAGTACACAATAGACTCTCAATAATGTTTGTTGCATGCATGAATAAATGAATAGATAAATGAATTAGAGATTTCAATGGGACATGTATATTTGTCTTTTTTTCTCTCCCGAAGACTGATAACTGGTTGCAGACAAACATCTTGTCTTGCTCTTCTTTGAGATCCATTACCTTGTGAAACCACCAACAGACATTAAATAAATACTCATTGATTCATGGATATTCAAGTGAGATACACTGGTTCAGTTGAACAATTCCAGAAATTGTCTGAAAGAAGTCGTCTCATTTACCCTTTTTTCCCCAAATTTGATAGGAAATAAGGAGAAAGAAAAAATGTATTGATAGACAGGAATAAGACAAAGATACAGAAAAGCAAAGATAAATAATACAAACCTAGAAACTGGTAATGTTAAGGCATAAGGACAAAGAGAAGAGAGTTATAATCACTTTCATGTCTAAAATGATATCTTGTGACTTTTTGTTTCAGCTAAAATAATCTAATTAAGATTATACTTTGCACATGATTTGGATAAAACTAACCACTTTATACTATACTTGTTTACAGATGATTAACCCCATGAAAATCTCTCTCTTAGTCTCAGCACATGGCACACAGAAATCAATTAATACTTTTTTGTTGAATGTATTAATGATGCATATTGTTAATAACTATTTCTTTTCAACTGAAAAATTTAGCAAAATTCTTGGATATAGGTAAGAACTTCTAAAATCCCAGCTGGGCCAGTGATTTTAATTTTAAGCAATATTTCTAAAATTATGTTCATTCTCTGCCAGTATTGTCATTAGAACATTAGCAGTAATTAAAACCATAAGTGGAAGTTCTAGATGACTGGGCAGCTAAAAAAGAGCAATTAAGCATCATAAGCAGGAAGAAACTTGCATTTTCCACATAATCAATTGTATAGTTATTAAAAGAAGCATTAGAGGCCAAGGGGAGCAAAAACAAACAAATAAAAATAGAGAAAGAAAGACAGAAAAAATAAATAATGGTAATGAATAGGACACTTATCTGTCTTAAATTGCTTCCATTTATTCTTTTAATGCAGAATCCAAAATTAAAGGAAATTAAGCAAATATTACATCAAAGTCTTACCATTATTAAATTATAAAACATAAGCTAGGTAATTCTCTTACCCTTGTGGTTTATGAAATTGCTAGAATGACTTGATTAAAATGGCCTTGACATGCATGGTTACTTTCCTTTTATCCCTCTTGTAAATATGTAATAGACCCAAAGAGAAGGAAAGAATAAAAGTTTACTTAGAGAAATATGAAATAGTTCTTCAGTCCACTGAAAATTAGAAACTATGCAGTGAGACTGAAAAAAAAACTACAATTATAGGGAAAGCATGAAAATATACAGTAGTTTATCTAATACTTAGTCTCTTCCATAGAAAATTCTAAGGAGGAAACAGTAAAATAATAGGTAAATGCTATTAGTAATTCAAATAATATTGTGCTTGAAATTCTGGTTAAAACAATGGAATAGATTTTTCTGGGCTTTTGCTCAAGGACTAACCTCTCCATGAGCCAACGTCCTCCTTTAGATTATCAAACATTTAAGTGCATTAATGTAAAATATATCATTCTAAGCTCTGTGGTGATGCTATGATGAGCCAGTGATGATTAAAGAACATAGAAGCTTATGAAGGAGACAAAGGCATATGTGGTCAGCTGATGACTCTCTGGCATGTAGTAGGACAAGATATTATTTTTTCAGGTAAATTTTTTAAAAAGAGCTCTGCAAGAAAAGCTTCACCTGTTTATTTACCCTAGATATTCTATTAAGTAGATAATTGGAATTTCCTTCCAGAGACTGTATGCCACAGTCACTCTGAAAGTGCTTACAAAATAATTCATTTGCAAATCGTGTCCCTAACTCAGGACCTATAGTCCTCGTTTTTTGGCCCCTGATCAGTATGGATACATCTTTGGAACTCTCCACATGGACCAGAGTATTCTTTTATGACTACACTATATAGAATTTATCAATATTTTGTATTAAGAGGGAGAAATTTACATCTTACACTCATGGGGAACTTTTTATCAGATTCTGTCAAGATTCCTTCCCTCCCCTGCTCCCAATTAGGGGTTTTCTCCTTATGTTGTCTACTCTCCTCTCCTTCTAACTGTCTACTCTCCTCTTCCATCCAGAACTACACACTTCTGTCCCATTAGTTACTTTCCCACTTCAGTCAAGCTGAAGCTCAAGAAATAAAAGAGCTGCAATGTGTCGGGAACACCCTCCCTCTAACACAGAGAACTCAGCACCTACGGAGTCTCAAACTTCCCTTGGGTCTCTTTCCTCAGCCCAAGCTCTCTCTAAACTAAGTCTTTGAGACACTTGCACTGCCCTTCCTTCAGATGAACCTAACAAATAAACTGTGTACATGCCATTACATGCTAATGATGGTGTTCTTCCCTTGTTAACTTTAACATTTTATATTAAATTGCAGAGCATCCTGATTCAGTGATATACATAGATTTCCAATGTAGCCTTTTGACAAAATGAGGGATTTATTCAAGGGGAATTTGGCAAAATTTGCCATTTTTTCCTTCAGTAAAGACTTCAAGGGTTTTAAAAAATTTTTTTCACTTTTAAGAAGCATTTTAATGTTGGGCAATCATACACACTTACAGGCTGATTAAGAGAGAGATCAATGCAACACATTGCATTAGTTCATACTTATCCTTTAATTTCTTATTCCTCTTTATAATTCTTGGAATTGAAACATTTCACTTAAGGTGATGAAAATGATTTCTTTTTGCTATCTAGCCGTTATCAGTAGTGAGAAAATATAAAGCTTGTGTAGTTCTACATAGGTGTACATTATAAAAATATCTTTATTTTTTATATGACTTTTTGCCTACTGTTGCAACAATATTGTAAGCTTATTTTAGAAATCTATGTTAATACATTTTATCTCCAAATATACTGGTGACAAACCACAAAGTCTTTAATTATATAAGAAAAATGGCACACATTTAGGTAAGTACTCTATACTCTTTCGTAAAGGGTTTGTTGGCTTTTGACCAGTTTCTGTTTTGACTATTAAACTTTTCCTGCAGTAATGGATTATCTCAAACTATATTCTGTTATTTCAGGAACATCACAGAATGTTTAAAGTTTTCTTTTGTAGTTTATATTATTCAATCACTGTCAGAAACACGTTCAAAGATTACAGACATTGAAAGATAATGTGTAATCAGAGATTGTTTGGAAATGGTAAAATGCAAAACTTGAGAAGTTGATTTAGGTTTTAATTTTGAATAATTGGAAAAAACTCAATTTTATTAATTAGCTTTTGGAACTCTGTAACACAAAATGAAGACCTATCTCATTTTGTTAGTCTTCATTAATATAGCAAGAAAAAACTTGCCTATAAATCACGTTTAGGAACAATGAAAGTCAGTGCGTGGGAAATTAAAACTTTCTCCCTTTTAAAGTTGGGGTGAGATGGGCAAGACAGCACCTTGCAATAGACCATATGTGGTATTTTCTGAAGGATGTTGAGGTCAGAGGTAGAGTAAAATAAACAAGGCAAGAGGCTTGATCTTAGCCAACTGTATGGTAGAAAGCCCCAGGGAATCTAGAATAAGGCAGGAAGTTCTGGGGAGTATTTGCAGCAGAGTGCTCCCTGCCTACTATAAATTATTTTGTTTTTGTTATTTTTCTTTTACAAATCCCAGGCTCAATTGTGTAGGTGTGCCTGACTAATTTAAAGGGACAGAAAGAACAAACTGATCCTGAGAAAATGCAATCTGTTTTTATAACGATATTCCCACAAACTTGGAGCATAGATAATTAGGAGAAGCCTCTGGCATTATTGTTTTCTTTACTATCAGAATATTTTTTTAATTAATTACATTTAATTTGTACCATCATCAGCAATGCAGATTAAAGGAGAATAAATACCTTTGTTTACTTAATACATTGTCAGCAAAAACAAAATACAAGTCTAAGTTTAGTTGCTTTATTTTGATAATTGTAGTAAACTTATGAATTAAGAAAGTATTGTCATATTTATAGTATTCATTATTTTCATTCCATAAATGGATTTTCCATTTATTTCTCATTGCACTTCAACTTAATCCCCTCATGTATTAAACTTTGAAAGCATCCTATTCCTAAGTGTTATATTTCTTAATATTAATATTTATCTGTTACATCTTGAGCTAATCAGATTGCTATATTATGAATCTATTGACATCTGCATATTTAATTATGAAATATAAAACTGTTGAACTCTATATGGTTTTAAGAGTTTCAATATATACTCGTGAACACTATTTACATACTTAGTAGCAATTCATTCATTCATTCCAAAATATTCCTTGATTTCTTATTGTGTGCCACCTACTCTTCTGAAGTCAGTGGACATTGAAGGGTAGTAAGTTATGAAGTAGAAAGAATAATGAACTTACATATTCATCATACCGTCAACTTTCAGTTCAAATCATTTCACTGAGTTTTGTATTAGCAGTGAAGGAAAATCGGACAAGCCATTGATGGAAGATAAACATTTTTCAGTTGAAAAAGGATAGTCTGGAGCTTCACAGTACTTCTGATTTAGCTATGAGAGGTCCAGCGTGTTTTACTAAAAGAGAAATCTTCTGATAAGTTGTGAGAGCATTTGTTTAACTGCTAATTAATAGAACCTTGATGCCATGATATTGCAATTGATGAAACATGTTAAAAGATAGATTATTTATTAACCTCCACAGGAATCATAAATTTTGGTTACTCAATTACATTTACCACAACTTTTTGTCATAAAATATCATCTCAAGATCCATTGTCATTCAAACATAAGCAATTTAGTGAAAATGCTAATGGACTTGAATTAGTAAAAGTCGATGGCTTCTAAAGTAAACTAACATTAGAGGATTACTCTTCCAAAATATATAAAGCAGTTTCACTAGAGCCCATAAGAAAATAATAAAATAAAACTGTATTCTACTCACATATTTCATTCACATATTTTACTTGTATGCTGCCCTGAGGAAGCCCAGATGGCTGAAATGTTGGCAGGTTTCTGCACCTGCAATGATAATAAACTACTCTGTTATTACCTGGAGTACGTGTATTGAATACAGTTACGCCTTACTTGCTCCTATATGCAACTGGCGAGTCAACAGTTTATATGGTATTTTATAGGATTGGCAAATGTGTCTTGCTGGATTTTGCTGAGTTTACCTTTAGCAATAGAATGCCAAAGGCTACTAAAGCACCTTCATGCTGACACAT
Source organism: Suricata suricatta (assembly GCF_006229205.1). Lineage (NCBI taxonomy): Eukaryota > Metazoa > Chordata > Mammalia > Carnivora > Herpestidae > Suricata > Suricata suricatta. The sequence continues at coordinate 38,609,260 of NC_043704.1, forward strand.
TCATCATGTGCAGGAGCCTGACGTAGCGTGGATTATTACTCCTATAACATATCGAAAAAGGAAACAACTAAATGGGCTAGTTGATAGGTTTATAAACATGGATGTTCCTGATACACCAAAGGAATGAGCTTCTCAGTGTTAGTGTTTGTGGTTTTTTTTCATCTAATACCTATGAATAAGTAGAATGTATTTGAAGGATGAGGCCAAAAGTCTCTCCACATTGCAACATTTTAATGTAAAAATGCAGCATGATCATTGTATTACATTTGAGATGTACAGAAATAATGAGAAAGGAGTAAGTGTTGCTCACAATCCCATCACTCCAATACAACCTCTCCTGACATTTTAGTGTCCACATCACTGGGAAGTTATACAGGTGTATTGTGCTTTACTAAGTAACAAATATTTTCTTATGCCATTAAATGTTTTTGGAAATTCCTCTCACTAGGAATCATCCTTCCCCCACAAACACTTTCACCTTGTTGGCTCTTGATCTTGTTTCTCCAGATCTAAGTTCTATCTTCACCTTGTAAGGAATGTTTTGTCTGATGTCACTTGCTACAGTGTTTCCCTATATTAAATGCCCTCAGAGTAACTCAAACAGTTTCTTTGCTGTTCTTATGTCAGTTTTCATGTTATCATTATTTTTGTAAGCTTTTGAAAAAAATATCAGTGGGATTTTGGCTGGAATTTTGTTTAATTTATAAGTTAATTAAGAAACTATTGTCATATTTATATTACTCAATCTTTCCATTCCAGAAATAAATTTTCCCCTCAATTCTTTTTTCATATCTATTTAATGATTCATGTATTAATTTTGAAAGCATATGCTATTCCTAAGTGTTATATTTTTATTAAAGTATAATTAACATATAATGTTATGTTAGTTTAGGTGTACAACATAATATGATTCAACAATTCTACACATTACTCAGTGCTTATCATGATCAGTGTGGTCACTTCTGTCAAAAATAACATTATTACAATAAGATTGACTGTATTCCTTATGCCATCCTGCTCATCTCCATAATTTATTTACTTATTTATTTGTTTGCTTGTTTAGTTATTTTTCACATTACTCATTTATTTTATACCTGGAAGTTTTTACCTTTTATTCCCCTTTATGTATTTCACCCATACCTTTACCTCTGGCAACCACCAATTGATTATCTGTATCTAAGAGTGTGTTTATTTGTTTATGTCTTTGTTTCTTCACTTGGACATTTGTTTTGTGTTTTGAATTGTCCATAAGTGAAATCATATGGTGTTTGTCTTTCTCTGTCTTATTTTACTTAGCATTATATTCTCTAGGTCTATCCATGTTGTTACAAATGTCAAGATCTTATTCTTTTTTATGGAAGTTATACACACACATACACACACTGATATATGCACACACTACATCTTCTTTATCCATTCATCTATTGATGAACAGTGGGTGGCTCCCATATCTTGGTTATTGTAAATAATGCTGCAATGAACATAGGGGTACATACATCTTTTCAAATTAGTGTTATTTTCTTTGAGCAAATATTCAGTAGTGGAATTACTGGATCATATGGTATGTCTATTTTTAACTTTATGAAGAACTTCCATACTGTTTTTTCCATATTGACCACAGTTTACATTCCCACCAACAGTGCATGAAATTTCCTTTTTCTCCACATGCTTGCCAACACTTGTTATTTCTTGTTCTTTAGATTCTAGCCATTCTGACAAGTGTAAGGTGATACCTCACTGTAGTTTTGATTTGCATTTCCCTGATGAGTGATTTGCATTTCCCTGATGATGAGTGATGTGAAGGATTTGTGTGTCTGTTGGCCATCTGTATGCCTTCTTTGGAAAAATGTCTATTAATAATATTTGAGTATATCTTTCATCTACTTTCTTGAGCTGGTTTGAATTGATACATTTTGAATATATCCATATCTGTATATTTATTATAAAGTGTAAAAACTTGGTTGAACTGTATAATTTTAAGAGTTTCAATGTGTTCTCTGAAACACTATATACTTAGCAGCAAATCCATTAATTTGTTCAAAAATATTTCTCAATTAATTACTAGGTCTATCCATGTACTAAGAGTACATGTCTAACATGTACTCTTGTAGATGCAGGAAGTACAGAAGGGAACAAAAATCACAAAAATCCTGGCTCACAATGGAGGCTACATATTAGTGAAGGTGTCAGATAATAAGATAAGTAATACTTATGTTTTGTAGCACATGTTCTATGGAGAAAAATAAAACCGGAAAGAGGAATGTATCGCTTGGGGGTAATAAGACGATCAGAAATGTTCTAAAGGTAGGGAGGAAAGTTCTTTTTGAGGATATCTGGAGGGGAAATCATCACAGAACAGAAGAACAGTGAATACAAAGCCCTGAAATGGGAACATGTCTGCTGTGTTCTAGGAATCACAGTAAGGCCAGTGTGGCTGGAACAGAGTTAACAAAGGGAGAGTAGTGTGATAGAAGGTCATAGAATTAATAGTAGGAGGAAACCAGATTGTGTGGAGTCTGGTGGACCACTGCAAAAACTTTGAGTTTTACTTTGAGCAGGATAGGAGGCCATGGGAGGAGTCGAAGAACAATAATGATATGAACTGATTTGGGCAGGATCACTCTGGCTGCTGTTGAGAATAGACTATGGGGGCGGGGGGTATTAGTCAGGGTTCTCCAGAGAAAGAGAGCCAATAAGAGATGATAGATGGATAGATCATACATAGAGAGATAGACACATGTGCACATAGAGATACATATGCAAAATGAGATTTATTATAGTAACTTGGCTTATGGAATTATGCAGGCAGAGTCCTGAATCTGCTGTTTGCAAGCTGCAAACTCAGGAAAGGTGGTGGTATAGTTCAAAGGCCAGAGACTCATAATGCCAATGGTATAGATTCCAGTCACATTTTGCCTAAGAACCAGAAGCCCTGAGAGTAGAGAAAGATTAATGTTCAGCTCAATTAGTCAGAGTGAATTCCACCAGTTCAAATACTAATCTCTTCCAGAAAGACCTTCACAAATACAGCTGGAAATGTTTAACAAGCGATCTTGGCATCATGCATATAAAGGGTAACCTCTAAGATAGAAATCTCAATAATTCAAATAAGAGATGTTGTGGGTTAAGCTACAGTGTTAACAATAGAGGTGGTAAGAAGTGGTCAACTTCCTGATATGTAATTGAAGATAGATCTCAAAGCATTTGTTATGACTGGATGTAGGATGTGAGGAAAAAAGGGGAGTTAAGCATGATTTTATGGTTTATGGCTTAAACAAGAATGGAGTTGATTTGAAATGAGATGGGAAGTATCAGGAGAAGTTTGGGGAAGAATATCAAGAATTTTGTTTTGAACATGTAAATCGGAGATGCCTTCAAATGGAGCTGTGGAATGGGCAGTTGTATATCGCCTCTGGAGTTCAGGGAATATGTATAGGCTGCAGGTATAAATTCTTGATAAATGGTTACATATTCTTAAACATATTAGCTTAGATTTTTCTCATTAGATATTTGTCAATGGTGATAGTAATAACAGATATCAACTTAACAAATATTTGTCAGCTGCTAAAAAATAATGATGAATAAGAAACATGGTCCTTGCCTTTTTCCATCTTAAAATGTATTTGGATGGGCAGACCATTTACCATTTGTTGTAATTTATACTTTCCAATAAGTGAGAATAACTCAAAGCTGATAATATCATAAATAAGTCAAATATAACTTGAAAAATGATTTAATCTAGAAGCCCTAGTATATTATCAAAACCATATGCATTCAAACTTCATCCTTTACCCCACTTTGACTTTTCTTCCATCTGTCTATTCAATCTATTTCATGCTCCACAAGAGCAATAATTTTATTAATAAATAGCATGAACAAAAATTAATTATACAAATTATTCATTACTTGTCACAGCTACTTTCACTTTAGTCAGAGAAACAACTCTGATCATGATCCTGTATATTTTATTCTCAAACCCTATATTTGACCCTGATTTGGTTTTTCAATAAATGATAACCAATTCTCCTCTTTCTCTTCCTTCATTTTTATATATATTAACTGAGATGAAAATTTTAATTATTTTATGTTGTAAATTGACTTTAGCTTATTGAAAGAGTATATTCCATATTGAACAAAGAAATGCATTTCAGAGAAGCCAGAAATCAAGAATAAATTATTTTTCATGATGAATGTCATCATCAATAAATGCTTTCTTATTTTATTATAAATTAAAAATACAAAAAATATACTGAATTATATAACAAAAATCAGTGTTTACCTTATTTAGCATCATAAAAATTACATCATTTTGTAATACTTATTTCAGAATCTACTTATGGAAATAAAACATTACAAAGTAAACTCCTCTGTTTCCTCATCCCTAATAAAGTTATTGTCATTCTCCCAGAAATAGTAAAGCCCCTTAATTTGGTGCTCATCACTTCCTTATGTGTTTTATGTTATTGATACATGCATATTATTTATAATGTTTGAATATTACTATATATTTTTTGCATCTTTCAAACATAAATAAAATTACATTGTGTGAAACTTCATCAATTATTGACACTTTTGAGATTTATCTGCATTAATTCAATGTTTACATTTGTTTATTATCACTGTTCCATACTATTCCTTTATAGAAAAATACCACAAATATATACCAATTATTTGTCCATAAAAATTTTACATTTACAAATAGTATTAGAAGGAATGTTCTTATACTGTGGGGTAAATTTCTGTACCATACCAACTTGTATTTTAGCTGAGTTTAAAAGTAAGAATCACTTTAAACTTCTCTAGATATTCACTAATTGTTCTCTAAAGTATTTATGCCAACTTATATTCCTACTAGCAATGTATAAGAATCCCATAATTCCATAACTTTTCCATTATGCTTCTGATACTGTTAAACATTTAAATTGTTGCCAATTCCCAAAGTGTGAAATAGTTAATTTACATTTTATGACTACAAGTCAGTTTCTCAGTGTTTTTCTACAAATCTAGGTTATTCTATTTTTCATTTTTGCCTGTTCATATCCTTTGCCTATTTTTTTTTTAATATGCTTTCCTTTGGGGCGCCTGGGTGGCTCAGTCGGTTGGGCCTCCGACTTCAGCTCAGGTCAGATCTCACGTTCATGGGTTCGAGCCCCGCGTCAGGCTCTGTGCTGACAGCTAGCTCAGAGCCTGGAGCCTGCTTCCAGTTCTGTGTTTCCTTTTCTCTCTGCTCCTCTCCCTCTCATGCTCTGTCTCTCTCTGTATCAAAAATAATAAAATAAAACATTAAAAAAATCTAAAAAAAAATATGCTTTCCTTTTTATGTGTCCTGGATACTAATCTTCTGTCAGTTATGTATTTTGACAGTATCTTATCCAATTGGTAACTTGTCATTTGCCATTTAGTTTTATTGAAGTATAATTGACATGCAGCTTTCACTTACCATTTTTAATGTCTTTAGTTAAACTGAAGTTATACATCTTAAGGTAGTCAATGTAGTAATAATCTTGTTTATGGTATGTGCATTTGTGTTTTGTTTAAAAAAGCCATCCATATTTTTAAGTTACAAAGATAGTCTTTTACATTGTATTATAGAAAAATTGTCTATCTGTAGGCATTTTATTAATTTTTCCATATATAAATTATGTATGGGCACCTCCTCTGGATTAGGTGATACTCTAAGTGCTTCAGATAGCTTTGGGAACACTACAAAGATTCTGTCTTTTTAGAGACTGAATTCTATTGGATAAAAACAGAACATTTAAAAGATAATGATACAAAACCAAAAAATGTAGGAAGGGTAAAAAAGTGTGAAATGGAGGGTGAAGGGAGAAGGATGTGAAATTTTGGTAATGGTGGCAAGACAAGGCCTTACTAAAGAGGTGGGATTTGAGAGAAGACCGGGAGGGAGTGACGGAGTTAACCTTTTTCTGAGTAAAGAGCTTTTGAAAGCAAGAGAAGGACAAGTGGCCGCTGAATGAACAAAGATAAAGAAAGCAAAGTGGCTGCTGAATGAACTAGGAAAAGTCACAAGAGAGTGAGCAGTAGACCATATCCATGAGGGCTTTTAAGATCAGAGTAAGGATTTCTAACTTTACTCTGAGAAAAAATGGGAACCACCGAAGGGTTTTGAAGAAAGGAGTAACCTACTCTGACTTATGTTTTAAGAGGATCACTCAAGCTGCTATGTTGAAAGTAGACTGAGATGAAAAGTTGGAATCAGAGAGACATGGTTAGTAATCCAGGTAAATATCAGGATGGCTCGATCCATGGTGAAAATGGTGGAGGGACGGAGAGGTGGTGAATTGGGGACACATTTTGAGTATATAGCTGCCAGCATTTGCTGATAGATCGATGTCTGGTAGGTAAAAATAGAGGCATATGAACAGTTCAAAAGTTCCTTTTTTCCAAAGCAACTAGATGACTGGAATTGTTAGTAGATGTGGAGGACTAAAGGAATTAGGTTAGGGTAGGAAATGCTATCAAAAACTCTGCTTTGAACATATTAATCCTGAATGCTTTCTAGGCATTTTATAGAGGTGTCAAATCAGTTGAATATATATGTCATAAATTCAGGGGAAGGGTCCAGTCTGGAGATATAAATATGGAGGTTGTCAGCATATGGATGCCAATATCTTCCTATGTGAAGATATTGAAGTAAAGGAAGGATGAGAAGGTTGTAGGTAAATACAAGGGGTTAATCTTGCATGCCCCCTAGAATCCCAAACCACACTTGGTAATACTCTGTATACTTAGTACATATACAAATACAGTGTTTGCTGAATGACTAAATTTAAAACTGCATGAAATCCAAGCTGCATAAGGTTAGAGAGAATGGGTGACAGCGACAGTGTGGAAGAATCAAAAGATGTACGGTTTTAGTTGGATTAAAGGAGACTCAGAGGGATGTACCGGAGAGATGACAGTCGGTGGTCAGAAAGTAGAATGTGTGCAACGTGTGGAAGGGCTGAATACTGGTTATGATAGAGGGAGGAGAACATCCATGGACAGGGGCTGAGTGGGGGAGCGGAGAATGAGCTCTTCTGATTGGACGAAGTCAAGGAAAAATGAGCACGGTTGGAATGATCGTTGCTGCGAAAGTTAAAATCACCAGTTCCCTTCTATTCTAAGGTTTTTAAGTTTTAACATGAATGTTATTAGTTTCATAAAATACTTTTATGTATCTTTTGAGATCATTATTGGCTTTTCTTCTTTTATTTGTTGGCATGGCAAAATAAATGGACTTTTCCATACTTAGAAACACCTTGCATGATTGGAATAAGCCCAGATTGTTAAGGATGTATTATCTTTTATGTATATCAGCGAATTCTATTGCTAAGTATTTTGGTTAGTAGTCTTTGCTCCTAATAGATTAACCTAAACTTTTCTTTCTAACATGTTTCTTCAGTTTAGGTAAAATTTCAACAATTTTCCATTCAAATAATACTACTCCACCATTTAGTTCTTCTGGATGGACCATTAGGTATATTTTGGGGGTTCTCAATAGTGCTTCTGGTTTTTCAGTTGCTGTCATTTACACGTATAATAAATATATATCCTCATCTTTCTGAGCTATTTGCTACTGAATTCCTCAAAGAGATCTATAAATTTGATAATTCCATTTTTTATTTCAGCGACTGTATTTTCTAATAATAATCAAAATTACTTCTTTTCAGGTTGACCTTTGTCTTTTTTTTCATTGCTTCCTGTTTTATAATTTTGTACTTTATCTAAATGGAAATTAGCCTTTCATTTATTAATGGAAACATCTTAAACAGACTCATTTTACATTCTTTGTCCAACTGAGATATAGTATTTGTGCAATTTTGTTTTATACACTTTTTGGATGTGGGAAAAAATTTCTTTTTCCTGTCTCCCTCCTTCTTTTCCTTCCCCCTCTCACATTCCCACCTGACTAGCTCTTTCCAGTCTGGAGGTTGTATATCATCTTATCTCTTATCACTTATCACTATCACTTACTTTCCCAGGCCCAAGGCCCAGACCCACTCCTATTTATTTATGTATTTATTTATTTATTTATTTATTTATTTATTGGTTAAGGCGTATCTGGGCGTGGTGATCTAGTTAGAGAGCCAGCTTGCACAGTTCTTGATTAAAAGGCTCTGTGTGCTCACAGCCTGAGGCCTGTGGGTTGTTTGAAGCCACAGCCCAGAAGGTGGTGAGTTTTATTTTTAGCTTCCTTCAGAGTTGGGGAGCTTCACTCCAGGCCCTGGCTTTGAGAACTTTCTATTCCTGGTTCTGTTTGTCTGAGAGCACTTAAAATCCCTTTAACTCTCTAGGAGAAAACTTTAGACCTGGAGGTAAAGAGGCCTGCAGCTTTGCGACCACTCTCCATGTTGTTATATGGTTCTGTTCTGCTCATTTTACATGGAGGGCAAGTTTGTATGTCTGTCATTTATTTTGTTTGTATTTTTACTATTATTATTATGTATTTGCAATAATTGTGTTGAGTCAAATGTGAACCCCTGCACCACCTTACTTGGAAACCCTGGTTTCTTTGAATCAGTTTTTTTTCCCTCTGGTGGGATACATATTTGTTGGATAACATATAAAATCTGATATAAACAAAAAAATTGTTAATGAATTCTATGAGCATTCCCAGCAAAAAATACTTTTGAAAAATTTTGCAGTTGGATGTTGAAAGTTTGTTTCTGTTAAATGATAATAGGACTATAATATTTTCTAGTTACTATAGTCATGTTTCTTTTTCTCATGAATTTTAGTTCAGCTAAACTCATCTGTGGACACAGATCACTCAGGTACATGCATGATATTGCTCTTAAGGAACCTAATGTACAATAGGCAAAATATTAACATGGATAATTAAAATATATCATATAGATTGATGACCCCCCAATGAGAACTCTATTTAAATAATTCAAAGAAATGGATCATCATCTTGTAGATGGAAAGCATAATTTCTAGGCAAGGAACTATACGAGCATTAGCTTATGAAAACAAACAGGATTTGGAACTCAGAGGTATGTAGGAGGAAACCCCACACAGAAGGATCCAGGAGAAGAGATGCCTGGGATTTGGTCAAGTTAGCCCCCTACCGGTGACTACTTACCTTGAGCTGGGAAGGACCAAACAAATGTGGAAGGGCAGGGACTAGAATATACTTGTGTGTGCGGAAACGCGTGCTCCTCTTCTGGACCTGCCCACCCTTTTACAAAACCACCTTCCTTTCCCTAGCGCTAATTCTCTGCCCTTTGGTCTCCCACCCCAGATGCCAGGTCATGGCCTAACTTCATATTTAAATTCCCATAATAGTTTTCTTGATTTGTTAAATTCTTATTTAATTACTTTCTATCCCTAGCTCTGATTTCAGAATTTTATACTACTGTATTGTTCACTTCATGTTTTTTTTGCAATTATAACTTAGGTATTCGATAGCTGTACGTTTAATCTCCTCCAAATTGCCAGCTCTTCAAAATAAATGCAGCTACTTGCTACTTCTTTGGAACTTCCTCTATACATATTCAGTGTTATGAACAAATGTTTTAATTAATAATTTATGTATTTGGAAGAAACCTATATTAGAAAAACAATCCACATCCTAAGTATTTTCCTTTTGTTGTTGATTGTCTCAATTTGTCTATCTCTGTGCCTTCTTTCACTATGACTCTCCTACACCCTCTCTGCCTCTGAACATGTAAGTGTATTTTGTGGATACACAAATATGCACATATCTGCACACACATACATGAACATATTTAATCTCCATGAACAATACATCTAGAAGCAATTGTCTCTAAGAGAGGTAATATATAACTTTTCATATAATCACACTAAACTCCTTTATTTTTTCTTCGGTAAAGACAGCATCTTAGAAAGGTATAAAAGTAAGGTGTCCTTAAAACCATCAATTCAGTCCTTTTATATATGTATAAAAGGTAACAACTGTATGTCAAAGACTGTGTTTGTGTCTATGTGCCGTCAATCACTTTCTCTCTTTTATTAGTCTCAGATAGAAGATAAACAACAAGACTGACAGTTTTGTGTCCTTTGCCATTTTGTGTCACCAGCGCAGACAAGACGATATTATGTCATCATTCAAGACTGTCACATTTAGTGTATTCTTCTATTTGTCTTAAAGACTGTTTTCCTCATAATCCTCATAAATAAACACACAAATCACCTGTTGATTATATATTATTCTATTATGGAAATATTTTCTCACAATATAATATCCTCTATCACAGATGAGAGCATTTATTGCAGCTGTCAAAGCCTCCAGAATTTAGAGATGTTTAGTTTTAAAGAAATGTTTCTTAAATAAATGAAAGATTAAATATAACAAAATATGTGGCTTTTATTTTTCAAAATTCTCTATTATGAGAAAAATTGTAATAAATTTCTAAACCTGTATAAGATGTACATCGAACAGTGAATTTTGGTATTTTAAACATAAACCCTTGAAGTATTTAGTACTACAATAAGAAATACGTTTTAAAACTTTAAACTATGTTTATTTTGTGGGGGATAGGATATTTCTTTAAACAATGTATTTGCTCAGAAAACTGATATCTCAACCGAAATAATGATTAAAATAGTGATATGGAAAGACCTTAATATGATTAATATGATAATCACAACTTCCTTTTTCTCTTTCTATTTTTTGGAACTTCAACTACTTCCACATTGTCTTAATTCCACAAATTATATTAAGATTTCGTAGTATATTTATTGCCAAAAAGAAGTCTAAATAAATGAAGGGGGTCTATAACTAGTTAATAGCCAATTTCAGTAACCATATAATTAATATTAAAAATAAAATTTGCTATTTATTTTAATTTTCTAAAGTTTTACTGTTTTAAAGATATATTATAACTTAGTTGCTAGAAATGAGAAAATACAGAGAAGTACAAAGAAGCAGAAAAAAGATGTCACCTGAAATTACAATGGTCTCATACATTTCTATTTTATCATAAAACTGATGCCAATCTGAACACTTAATTTTGCTTCTGTTTTCAATTAGGGTTATATCATTTCCCTATGTTGAAGGTCTAAATGCCTAAAATATGAAGTCTTCTTAGTATTCTATCAAATCTTTGTTTCCTAATATTTGATATTAATTTTAATGATTATAAGTAATGTGATGATGACTATTTTATGCATATAACTGACAGCTTGTTCTTACAATTTTATTCCTTTTATAATAAAAAATATTTTCAAATGATAATCCTAAAAAAGGGAAATACATAGTATTTTTCTGAGACCTTGCATATCTAACCATTTTTCTGTTGCAACATCATGTGGAAGATCAACTGGTTGGTTATAAAATTTTTTCCATGCAGCCTTTCATTCCCAAAGTTGTGGTGCAATTGCTCCTTTCGTTTTAGCAATTCCATAAATTTTAGAATAAAATGTCAGATTAATTTTACCCATAGAAATCATTCTACTGATGTGTCTTTAGTTACACTCATCATAATTTTTCTCAGTGATATCTCTCTGTGTGTTTGCACACACACACACATGCATACACACAAAACAAAAGGCTATATATATTTGTAGTTTCTCTTTTTGCTTGGACTATTTTTTATTTTGCATTCTAAAAGATCCTAAATTGGATATCTGTATCCCAGTTTCCATTTTTCACTACATTGACATGATTTTGACTGTTGCCTTTATTTTGAACTTAAATTCTTTTGTATTTTTAATCTATCATCATCTTTGTGTTATGTCTTATTTTCATTATATTTCAGATAATTTTTCCTCTGTCTCTTTCTGCTCTTTTTAAATAGAATTTGTAACTTCCTGTAGCCTACTAAGGATTCTAAACCATTGCATAATAATTTTTCTGATTTCTATAGCAAATTTTATAGTAATTCTTTGGGATTATATCCCTTTCTTTTTTTTTAATATGTTTAAAGTTTGTTTAATTTTTAATTTATTTTTTTTGAGAGAGAGAGAGAGAGAGAGAGAGAGAGGGAGACAGAGTGCAAGAGAGGAGTGGCAGAGAGAGAGTGGGAGGCATAGAATCTGAAGCAGGCCCCAGGCTCTAAGCTGTCAGGACAGAGCCCAGCCCGGCTCAGAGCTCAAACTCAGGAACCTCCAGGTCATGACCTGATATGAAGTCCAGATGCCCCTATATCTCTTTCTTTTAACCAGTAGTACTTTTTATAGGACCCATATTATTTTGTATTTAACTCATTCTGGTTACTTGAAGCAATGCTAGCTTCATTAACAAAGTCATAAATTTCAGGAGTTAAAAGCAACAGGATTTTTATTCTCCCTGATGTAATGTTCAATACAGAAGTTTTAGTGTCCCTTTCACTCTGTGGGGATTCAGGAACCTGGGGTTCTTCAATTTTGTGGCATTTTTATCACCTGCAGCTGTAAAATCCTCCACTTCCAAACAGATGAAGGAAGAAGGGAGAATGGTAAGCTCCACCAACTTCTTAAAAACCTCAGCAATGAAATAAAACATTTCACTACTCACATTCCATTGGCTAAATCTAGTCATGTGGCTTTACTTCAAAATAAAGGGTTGCTGAGACATATAGCTCTTTATTGGACAAACTACCTTCTGAATTTAATATGGGAATGAGAACACTTTTGCGGGGTGGGGGGGGGGGAGGTTAGAACCAGTCATCCTAGCCTCATTCATCCTTTGAAATGGAAAGATCTACCAAATCTAATGTATGATGGCATTTAATATGTGAATATTACTTCTTATTCCAAAACTAGATGATAGACAAATATGTTAGTTCCTAGCACAATCCCCAGTGTCTAGTTTGGCTAATGACAAAAAGCTCTGTAGATTTTAGGTGGATCTCACCTGTCCTGATTTTTCTAGGATCTCAGCTTTCACTGACAAATCAGACTTCATTATCCCTTGAAGTCCTCATGGTGTGTTACTACCAGAGCTCTCCCTGTACCCATCGTCTGCCTACATTTCACCTGTGAATACAATGTACCAGTGCCCCTTCTAGATCCGATTTGGATGGCAGGATAATGCTTTCATTTTGCCTAATGGGTTATTATAATATAAGATCCCTAAAGCTTAGCAGGAAAAGGATTGTTTACTTCGAAAAGCAGAACTTATTTGGTGTTTGAAAGCTGTTCTTTTCTTTTTACCTGTTTTTTTCTTTTCTTTTCTTTCCCAATAGAGAATTCCCAGAAAGTATTTGCATAGTAGGTTGTTCTAAGTGTGTTGAGGCATATACAAGAAACTATAGTGTAATAGCAGATTACTTCTAAAGCATGTAAATATGTGGTTTTCTTATTCTCTTCTGCATTGGAAAGCTACTTTATACACTCTTCCCTTTCATATTGTCTTTATTATATCAGTGAATCTTTCTAAGAGAGAGGCAGGTTCTTTTTTACAGTATAGGCTAGTACTGGACTGCCTCAGTCTCCACAGCCAAGCCAAGCTCAAAGCTCAAAAGTCTAGACCTCGGAGCTTCGTGTGAAAGCTGTGGGGTCAGCAAGTATATGAACCTTTGAAGCAGTATATATATTGTGCTATGGGTTTCCACCCTGAGAATTAGCAAGAGTAGTGTGTGTTCAGCGCTTTCTCTCTGGGTTTCAGAAGGCACCTCCACAGTACATCTCATTTCAACCCACTACAAAGTAGGAATGAATTAAAGGTCTCTACTGAACCATTGTATTTAATGCAATCAAACACAATGTGTTCTTTTATTATAGATTTCACATGATGTGTCTAATTTGATGTATATTTTTTCTCATCTTTTCAGTAAGTTTTGGAATATTACTTGTGTGGATTACTGGGAAAGAGTCCTTTTCTTTACTCTCTCCTAAAAGCCTTTTGTAAAATTAGCTTTTATCAGTCACTCCTCATGTGTCCTTGGCTTCCCAACTTCAATGATTTTAGTTGTGCAATGGATTTTTGTCCTACACTATTTCAGATTTCCCCCTTATTTATTTATTTACACAATTATTTATATATACCACAAATATACATAGAAGTCTATGTACTTATACAAATTATATGAAGTCATATACAATCTAAATAATTTCATCTATATTATATATAATACTATATAAGTAAGGTAATAAAAGCATATGAAAAATTTCACAAATTTTACACTTTAGTTGTGATATATTAAGATATGTTACCTCCTCTTTTTTACGATCACTGAATTTATTTGCCATTTGCTAAAATTTGTCATAAGTAAAATTTGAGTGCCCTACATTTTTATACCTTGATAGGCTTCTGAAAGTTATCATATAATTTAATATAAATTAGCACTTTTAAATTTATTTGAGAGAGAAGTGGGGCGAGGGGCAGATAGAAACAAATTATCCAAAGCAGACTCCAGACCATGAGCTGTCAGCACACAGCCCAATAAGAGGCTCAAACTCGTGAACTATAAGATTATGACCTGAGCCGAAGTCAGATGCTTAATCAATCAATGGAGCCACCTAAGCACCCTGAATTAGCACTTTTAAAAAAACTATTTAGACAACTAAGATAAAGAAAAGTCAAATTATGTAATATAAAAAAAAAAGAAAATTCAAGCAGTATAGGGAATGTTTCAATTTAAACTCAGAAGTAGAGTGTCAGCCTCTGAATTCTACATGGTAAATTGTGGTTTATTTTATTGCTCTGACATTCATTACATTCCCATGAAATGCTTGATTTATGAAGGAAGATATTTTAGAAATAATATTCATGAACAGTATTAATTTGCTGATTTTTCAGAGACAGTGTTTACATTCTGGAAGATTCACACTCCCCCCCATAGAAGGTGAAAAATTGAGGAAGGAAGCAAGATAAAGTTATTAAACTTTCAGTCATAAAGTTAATTAGCTATGAAAAAATTAAACACCTTTCATAGTAATCAATAAACTATAATTAATGAAATCTGTATATGGTTATGCCTGAATTTCAAAAATATAAAAATGATTTTCTTAAATGCGTAAGATTTAATAGATGGAGGCAGAGATGAGAGGAAAGAAAGAGACCAAGTTATGGAGTCAAGAAAGCCTTTATTGGGATCTGCGATTCCCGGGCGAGGTTCCGTGACTGTGGGAGTGGGGAGTCAGGGAAGTCGTACCTGGTATGGGAGGGGCGAGGTATTTTATGGGTGAAAGACTTCCAGTCAGGTCCTGGGAGGGCAGACCACCAACTAAGGGCACTTTAGGGAGGTGGCGGGATGGGATAGATTGCCTCCTTTGTCAGGGTGATGGGAAGCTAGAGCTTCATGATTGGCTGTTTTCAAACTGGTGCGGAACATTCCAGGTCTGCAGGTGAGGGGTGGGGATGTCGGTGCACGGTGTTTTTCCAACCCACAGCAAAATGGCCGCCAGTCACCATGCTAAGGTGACTCCCAAGGTGACTCTTACATTCTGAGCTTTTTGGTGTTATGTATTAACAGTTATCTACATTTTCAAACTTTGTGTAATGTAGAATTTATTTTACCTAATAATCACATTGTCCTCTAAATTAAGGAAAAACTGGGAACATTTAATCCAAGTTTCAGGCATTAGGAGATTAGACTGGTATTACTACAAATGAGCACAACATAGTATTGAGTGATTTTCTCTCCCTTTATGGCAAATACTAATTCAAGGCTTTCACAAGGTATGGGGCCCTATAAAGATACAAGATCACAAAACACCAAAGGCTGGTTTCTCTATCTAATGAAGGCAGATGTTTTTCATTCTCAATGTACCTTTGTATATGCATTTCCATAATAGAATGACACATAATCTTCTTGTCTCTTTGAAATAAATGCTCTATGAGAGTTACACCACATGGCTACATATGGTGGTTTTATGGTGGGATGTAAAAAATGAATTTCATATGTCTATAAGAAGACCAGTATATTGTAGGTTTTTGGAAAGAATGAGAGCTTACAGAAACAGTTCAGTTCAAATACTACATCTTCTTTTGTTTTACGAATCCAGGCAAGTAGTGAGCTGTATCATATTGTGAAGTGTATCAAATACTGAAAGCTATTTTCCCAAGGAAAATAAGAAATAATGTGACAAACACCTAGGGAAATATTGTTTTGAAAAGCAAACAAAATACAGTGTTCCATGAGAGGGAGGTATCTGCAAAACAACTTCCCAAAGACAAAAGAGCTTCAAGACCTAAGAAAAAGACTAACAGGGGTGCCTGGGTGGCTCAGTCAGTTGAGCCTCCGACTTCGGCTCAGGTCAGATTTCACGCTCGTGGGTTTGAGCCCTGCGTCAGGCTCTGTGCTGACAGCTAGCTCAGAGCCTGGAGCCTGCTTCCGGTTCTGTGTCTCCTTCTCTCTCTGCCCCTCCCCCTCTCGTGCTCTGTCTCTCTCTGTATCAAAAATAAGAAAAAAAAAAAGAAAGAAAAGAAAAAGACTAACAAATCTAGTTTGACAAGAAATGGCTTAGTAAGGGGACTTATTAACAGAACTGGTCTTCAGCAGCTGTTAGATCAGTAGATGGTCACAACCCAACCTCCCATAAGACCTGCTTTTATAGCCTTAGAGTCTGGGAGTACAGGCTGGGGAATGTTTCCCCTTAGGTGTATGCCTCATAATCATATCTCCAGGGTAGATTAAGAACTTTATGTCCCTAGGGTGTACTTAAGGATGTGGTTAAACAAAAGGAAAGAAAGAATGTGTGTGTGACTAGCTGTGCTCAAGATTTCAGGTCACAGAACAGTCATTATGGTGGATTTGTCCAAAATGATGTTAGTCTGGTTCACACATTGGGGGAAAAAAGTTTTATTTTGGTTTTTTCTGTATAAGATCCTTGAAAATGTATATGAGAAATTGTAATTTTTAGATTTTGATAATCATTTACTACCAATCTTTCCTTAAAAACTACCCTCATTGAACATTGAACAATATAATATATGCAGTTGAGTGGTGTTCATGTTAGGATGAGGCTTCTATTAATCATGGTCTTTATTCACTAAACAAGGAGAATGTAGTTGCACAGATAGCAGTATTTGAGCATTTTTAATATGTAATAAATCAGAATTAACATTATGAATTATAATTTATAAATTTAATTAATGGTTAATTGAATTTAATTATTAATATAATTATAAATTTATATTTTATAATTTATAAGCTTTGAGGTCTAAAAAACTCTGAAGACCGAAGTTGCTAAAATCATATGTTCCTACTTTACTTGCAGGACATGTTTTGTTGATATGTTGCTACTAGTAATAGTATGTTTATTTGATGAGTTTCTCAAATGCAGACTATACTGAACGTGCAGATTATTGACTCTTTTGACATTTTAGATCTGAATTTTATACACTAAGCTATGTTATGTTCTTATGCCATCTGGTATATTCTTTTCTCCTTAACCCATTTTTTGACAAGAGAAATGCATCATTAATAAGAATGAAATGCTTCTATTTTTTATATAGGCAAGATGAAATTAGGGTGATAGAATCATCTTATGTAAGAATATTTTATATATTGCAGTTTTATACACACACACAGAACAGTGCACTATTTTTCCACTTAGTCCAAAGTGGATTTTGTCATTTAGAATTTCACCTTTTATCAACCTGAAATGTATGTGTGCTTCTTCGTGACTTTGTGCTGCTGTCTTCCTAAATACTTTCTTTAGCGTTCTCATTCATTTGAGGAGAATACTGAAGCCTAGGAGAAAGAGAAACCATTTTGAAAGCATGCACACTGATTTTCTAAAGATGAAATTCTGAAACACACTTGATTATCTGAGTAGTTCTTGTTGACTTATTGACTTATAAGTGACATTATTTTCAGCATAAAACTTAGTCAAACTAGACCTACACATTGAGCACAGAGTGTAATTCATATCAGATGATAAAATATGGATGAATAATACTGTTAATAAAATTAAGGGGTAACTCATTATTTGAAAACACCTTTAAAAATCTACCAAAAATTTTTAATACATGAAAGCACACATAGGGTATAATATACCATTTAGAAATTCCTAATCAATGCAAACAGGAATTATTTTGATAGAATGCATTTAGGAATTGAATTTATGATTGAATTTAATAAGTGTTACTCCTAAAAATTTTTCAAAAGTCACCTGGACATATTCTGGAATGTGGGAAAGACATATAAACATCCCTGCCAAGAGACCATGCAGCCATTACTTGAACAACTTTTTTGGCAGAGTGCACTGTCTCATGAGCTTGCTCAAAACAATTGTGAAGAGCTCAGTAGATAAAAAGGCAGTCTCTATATTAAACCCAAATCAATTTCTCACTAGCTTTAACATCCAATGGGTTTGACCAGGATAAATATGATCTGCCATTTATGTACCAGTAACTCCTTCCTCCTCTACCTTCCATGTTTTATTTTCCAGTGAAACCACCTCCAGATTTAAAAAAAAGAAAAGAAAAGAAAAGAGTTGGCACTACTTTCATTCTTTCTCAAAATATACTATACAGATTGTCAAAGAGATGAATTAAAGTATACTGGTACTACATGGCGTGAGGCTGTGCGTGTGTGCACGGCAGCAGCGTTTCCTTCTGAAGCAGTTATCTTAGTGAAAATTTATTTAGAATTCTCAAATACAGAGTTGACATTTTAGAGGATTTGTCATTGTCTAAAGAAAATGTGGAATTGTTTCATAATTGGCTTAGAGTTATATTAGTTTAAGAAGACATATAAAATTTATTTCAAATTGTTATCAGAATTGAAATGAATACTGAATATTCTATTTGGCAACATATACACATATGTACATAATTAATATACATTTACAATTAATACAAACCATCCTGAATATTTTTTTCTAAAAAATTTCTTTAGTGAATAATTAACAGTAATTCACCTCTCATTTTCTAAAACTAGAGTCATAGTCATAGGTTAGAGGATGACATAATCAATAGAAAATAACTATGCTGCTACTTTTGTAGATATTTCTTCTTTCTGAATCTAAAGCAATATTGAGGAGAACATATTCAAAACAATAGATTCATAATATTTTCATAATTTAGTATTTCAACAGATTTTTTGTATCAAAACACAACAGTTATGAGTACTTTATAGAAAGTGTGTTATCTACTGCTTTCCAACCTTCCTAAATATCTACATTAATTTTTCCATAGAAACATCAGTGCATAAAGATACAGTGGTACAAACAAGCCTACAGTAGTAACAAGGCAGGAACTAACTGCTCACTAATCTCTCTCCTTCCTGTGCAGACAGCCAGACTACGTTTGCCAGAATCCCTTAAAGTATGGCCATGAACCTGAACAGGAAATGGGAGCTAAAGTAGTATATGCACTTCTAGGCCTCTGCTGTTAACATTTCTTTCTTTTTTTTTTATGTTTTTATTTATTTTTGAGAGAGAGAGAGACAGCATAAGCAGGGGAGGGTCAGAGAGAGAAGGAGTCACAGAATCTGAAGACAGGCTCCAGGCTCTGAGCTAGCGGTCAGCACAGAGCCTGATGCGGGGCTCAAACCCACGAACCATGAGATCATGACCTGAGCCAAAGTCGGACACTTAACTGACTGAGCCACCCAGGCGCTCCTTAACATTTCTGACCCATGCTCCTGGGGCTCACTTCTCAGAAGATGTTCATAGTCAAAAGTTGAAGATGCAAGCTTATGTCTATAATACTTCTATAGTGTACATTACCCTCCACCAATAACCTTGAGCTGTCCTTCATGGTTATGTGTTAAAAAAAACTATAATTTTTTAAACTATTAATCTAAGTCATCCTACATCCTAAAGCAAATCCGTATTGTAAAGACAGTGAGCCTAATGATATATAGATGGTTAGCTAGAGACACAAAAGAACATTTAAATATATTTGCTTTGGGTTTACAAAGTTCTTTTTGCCATATGACATTGTCAAAATGGGAGTAAGATAGCTATCTATCTGTAAGAGAAGGAATAAACTGTCATTGCTGACCACAGACTGAGAAGCCATATGGCATAGGTTACTATAAAGTATTGGATGGCAACTCTACTGCCTTAGATTTTTAAAATTTCACTTACATAATTAAATTATATTATAACATAGAAAGAAATTGTTAATGGAGTTTTAAGAAATGAATTTTGTTCTTTTTGAATTGTGAAAATATGTATTATATTTTATTTTTAAAATTTTGATCTCTACTAATGATATTTTGGCCTTATACATGTAAGAAAAAATTAATGATTTAGAACCTAAAAATCAAAAGCAGCAAACTCCTTTTAAGTCAAATTTTACAAAATGAAAATTTATCAGGTACAAGGAATGTATGAGAACATAAAATTTTCAGTGTCATTATTACATTAAAATACATCATTTCTTTGATCATACTGTCCTTACTTATCTTACTCTATGACAGAATTTGCCAGGTTCACCTGCCGTTTTATACATTTGTACTTCCACTTGTTAATTCATTCACTTTTTCAATAGAGAGAAAGGGTATTATAATTAGGGCACTATGTGATTATGGGACCGAGGAAACAGTCTCATACATGGCTGGATGTTCCAAATGATGACCATATAGTAAGATAAATGGTACATATCAGTATATAAATGCCAGACCATGTAATGTTCACTTTTAATCTCATTGGCTCAACAAGTGATTATTGAGCTGCGTGCAGATGCCTGCCCTGGAAGAATAAAGAAACACATGAATGTAGTTGGAGGTGGAGAGCATAGAGGAGTTTATCAAGGAAACAATATGTTAGTTAGCCTGAATAAGTATGACCTTCAAACATGCAGAGGAAATAATGTACCTACGTAAAGAGGCATAGTTTACTTACCATGTTTGAACATATGCTCTTACACTTTTAAATTATTAGGCATTTTGAGGAAGGATATTGAAATAGACTAGAAAAGTAGGAACTTACGTTACATCATGAGCGGTTTAAATGTTATGTAATGGAAGAGACAATAGAGAAAGGATATAGATCTATAGATTGGGGCTTTAGGGACTTAGCAGAGTGGAAGCCCCTCCATCAGAATGGATTATGAGGAGGACACTGTGAGGAAGAGATGCAAGCCTCAGCAAAGACAACAAGATTGGAAAGCAGAAATATTATGGAGCTTATATTTAGTCCTCAAACATATTAATAAATTTTCCATATCCAACTTTACTAATTATTAGTATATTGTAGGTGTCATAAGACTTTGCTTTTTCTAATGTTTCATAATAATGGACAACAAATATGGGAATGAGAATAGTGAATTTTTGTTTCTATATACTTGAAGTAAGAAAATCTGGCATTTAAAAATTGAAATTCCACCACTGGAAAAACACTTTCTTCAAACAGTGATACAGTTCCCAGATTTATTGCTTGGGTTCTGTTCACATTTTGTATTCTAAAACTCCATTTACTATGGCTTCAGTAAAAATCCAGTCCAAGGTGAAACTTGGTATACCGAATATCAGCTCTGGAGCAATGGTTGTTTTTACCAATTTTCCAGAAGATTGATTTAGATTGTTTTGTGTTGTATGACTATAAAGAACAAAACAGAAAAGGATTCACTAGCTTGATATTTTACTCTGTCTGTGTTAACCTCTTCATTTCTGTCTGTAGTACAACTACAAATAACAATACTGAGTATAAGCAGTAATTGATTAACACTATTAACTAAATATTTGGGCTATTAATAGAATAACATCTTTATAAAAATGAATAAGTATGGCTAGGTTTCCTTTTTACCACTTTTACAGTATCTTGAGGCATATTTTGATACATACATGTCAACATATCAATCATAAGTTCTGACAAGTGTTAAGACTTGGATCTGTGGCCCCTTTGAAGGCTATTAGAGCTTATTTGACTTACTTTTTCTTTCTAATTTATCAGGATATAGATTTAATTAGTAGAAAAATCATTCTGTTATACCAAACAAAGTTGACCTCACTAAAGCTTTAATTCCTTGTTCTAATTCTTATCCTTGGGGACAGTAGAGATTTCAGCTGAAAAAAACAGGGGTTAGCAGATTGCATGCATCAGGTTGCTTAGTGAACCGTTCTAGAGAAATCAGTAGGGGCAAAGCAGAGTAGGCAGTAAGCCTGAGTCTGGGTGGACAATGTGCAAGGAGCAGGCCCGTTGCAGAAGTTGGAAAACAAAGCAGAGTGCTGGTCCAGGCAACCTTAAAACAACAAAGTCAGAATCGTGGGAAGGAGTCTATTATCAGGCAGCAGGCAGCAACATAAACTTGATATTGAATAAAAGGGAAGCATTCTTAGGTACAGCTTTCCCAGAACTCAGCTTATTGTATGGACACATCTAACTCTCTCTTGGAATCAAGTAGGGACACTTGGATCGTAGGGAGTTAAGCTGCAGTCAAAGAGAACGAAGGTTGACACATCTATAGTTCTTGAAATCCCATCACATTGGTGATGTTAAGCTTCACAAAATGCGAGTTACTGGTTGGATAATAAATGTATTTTTAAGAGACTCCTACATGGCTCAGTTGGTTATGCATCCAACTCTTGGTTTTGGTTCAAGTCATGATCTCACAGTTTCATGAGTTTGAGCCCCGTAGTGGGATTCTGCATAGCTGGCAGCACAGGCCTCCTTGGGATTTTCTCTCTCTGTCACTCTCTCTCTCCCTCTCCTTTCCCCATTCACATTGTCTCTATCTCACTCAAAATAAATAGATAAACTTTAATAAATAAATGTACTTTTAAAACTTCTAAATGTTTGTAGTGATTGTCTTGGCTAATGTCCATGGGTGTAGGAGAGTATGCTTTTGGAAACTTATGCTCAACATTGAGAATTTAAAGATCCAAGATGACACTTGAAATTACTTCCTCACCCTGATGTATATTTTTTCCTTAGTACTTGTCTATAAAATATAGTGAATATTTATAACAATTGTCTATAATATATAGTGAATATAACAATAGTTATTCAGTACACAACATCTGTTTAGCATAAAATTTTTTCTAAAATGAAGTTGATATATACATTTATAGAATATTATATGCAAAAGGTCGATGGTCTGCTATATTTTAATAGTCTCTTAAAAGTGATTACATAACAAAATATGTTTTTATCATTATTTAAGCACCATAAAGTGTGACATGAATTATTTATTACACACTAGAAACCAAGTTATATTTGAAAATGTCTCTAGCAAGAAGTTTGTGATCACCTCTATAAATTACATAACACTCAAGGGAGGAAAACTATTAATGCAAATATGCACAAATTATTATCAAGTTCTTAAATAAATAATGTCAGATAAATAAAAGTATACTAATGTCATTTTTAAACTAATTAATATATAGCTTATTAACTGTGGCCAGTAACTTTCATTTGAAATGCAACTAAAATCCTCCAAGTAATTGTCTTGGGAATTTTTATTTCATATAATGTCCATCCCAAATGTTCATTTGTATGATTGATAAACCATTTAAAACCAATGGATTTTGGGAAAATAATTCCCAGCATTAAGCATTATTTAATAGATTCTTACTCATTGGTCAGTGCTTCTTACTTGCAGCTAAGATTAAATTCTCGGAAGCTCAGAGTTTTGAGCCATGAAAACTTCTGAGTGGGTGGTAGGCACCTAATGCTGGTGTGATGTGAACTCAGAGTAGCTCATTTTCCCATTAGCTCTTTTTAAAAAAAAAATTTTTTAATGTTTATTTTTGAGACAGAGAAACAGAGCACAAGTGGTGGAGGGGCAGAGAGAGAGAGGGGGAGACACACAATCGGAAGCAGGCTCCAGGCTCCAGGCTCCATGCTGTCAGCACAGAGCTGGACACGGGTCTTGAACCCATGAACTGTGAAACCATGACTTGAGCTTAAGTCAGACACTTAGCAGACACTGAGTCGCCCAGGTGCCCCCCAATTAGCTTATTTTTAATCTCTGTGATGTGTGAGTGATTGTCTTTTATTCTTTTATTACACATAGTCATTTCTTCTCTTCAATTATGTTTAAAATATTTTTTAATGAGATCTTTGAGTTTTTATTTTTTTTAAGGTTAAGGAGAAGATTTTTTTTTTAAAGATTGAATCCACTTCAAACTAACAATATCAGAATTCTTTATTTAGGTTCACTATACGTTTGGGACTGACTATGTGGAAAAGTTAAATAATACGGATTTTCTCTGATTAGCTACTGCTTTTTGTGTTCACTTGAAAACCATAAGCTAACATGACAATACCTTCAGAGATCACTCACTCAGTATTTCAAATCATTTTCCAATGAACTATCACTTTGTTAAAAATGTTCATAGCATGATGTTTCTAGTTCTTTTATGCTCAACAGTGTCTAACCAGGACACTTTTTTCTTCTTTTTTTGGCTTCTTTCCCATAGGGAAGCCTGTGGAGATATATTCAAGAGGACTTCCTAGTTAAGTTCTTTTCCACTCTGCCCTTATCATATACAGACAGAGTTTGGCTCTCAGCTTCATTTCAATACCCATTCACTTACTTCCTCCTGTGCAGATAGTGATGGTGCAGGGCGCTGAGATGGGGAAGACAAGGATCCTGCTTACAGGGAACCCACTGAGTTATAGTATCTCCCTTCTCTGGACTTTTGAAGGCTTTCCTTTATTCTTTCATACTAGGAATTTTATAGAGCAAACTGCAGATGACATCATAAGTATTTACAAACTTGAAAAGATAAATATTACAGATGTACGATTTGTTTAAAATATTCAGTCTAATGAGAATCTCCTTAGGCAAAGAATTATCAAGGAAATTTACACAATAAATAGTCCCTTTCCTAATTGTATCAATTTCATGGTTCTTGGAATTATGTTTTCAGGTTTTGAATATGTATTTATATGTTTCAATGCTCTAAACTATATTCCTTATTTTTCCACTCAATTATTATTATTCTCTCTGCCCCACACTCTGCAGACTGGGGCACAAATTTGAGTGACTTGTTTAGTTTCCTATGGTTAATTAGGGAGAGAGTTTACATTAAAATGCAGATATTCTGCAGAGCCTAGTCTTCAGTAAGGCTGGTAGGAACCACATAACAACTCAAAATATTATATGATTTGGTAAGCTAAATCAATGGGGACACTTTAGACACTAAAATATTCAGGTTCTCTTAAGGATTCTAAACTCAAAATATCTTAATATATCATTGTAGATTTACTTTAAGGGACTTTACATACTACATGAAATCATTTAGTTCAACTCATAATCAAAGATGAAAATAAATCAGGAATTATTATCCACAGGAAATCTGACTGTGGATATAAGCGCCTAAAGCAGGCATTTTAATTCCTAAGTCATTGCTTTTAGTTTTACTCCATGCAAATGGTCTAAGTATTAAAGTTTTATATTTGTATATATTCAGTAATGCAGTTTGACTTCAGTGATGTTACATAGTTTCCACAAAATAGTCTGACCATAAAAGAGTTAAATTTATTTTGCTAAGATTCACTGAAAATTGTAAGCTCTGTCTGTCAGTGGGAACTGTATTAGAAGAAATGAAATTGAACACAGGGGGTAAGTAACAAGCTTTACCCGTATAAC
>NC_043704.1:38634743-38833738 GCF_006229205.1 Suricata suricatta
TGAAAAGTGGTTGATATAGCCTGAGGTCCTATTGGAGAAATAACGAATCTGTGTCCCACTGTTTTCCTCTGGAAAGTGAACAAGGTGTGTATATATATATATATATATATATATATATATATGTATATATATATATATATATATATATACACATTAGTGCATGTAGGAGATAGACTATGAAATAGACATTTTTTAAATGTCTACTGTATCTTAATAGAGTCACAAATACAATCAGACTTGCCTTATGGTTTATATTCGATAAGATTAGTTTCAAAAATATTTGTAAGCATATGTCTCTTTATAGAATTAGAGTTAATAAAGAATGGTAGCAGAGGGACTACAATCATTAAGGTGTGTGTTATCTGAGTATCTGGGAGGATTTTTTATGAATATATTTAAAACCATAATAATTTAGAAATGTTCCAAGTATTACGTATTGTATTATTGCCTGTTCCTTTCACAAAACGTATAGGGAAGGTACAGAAAATTTAAGAATATTTGGCTCTTGGAATCCCCCTCCGTTCTGTGGCAAATGTGTATAATAAATTTGATATCCTGAACACTACCCTATTCCTTAAAATTTACATAAAAAATTTTAATTGACTTTTTACTGTAGATTCACATGCAGTTATGTGACATAATAGAGAGATTTAATCAACCCTTGACCCAAAAAACATCTTGCAAAGATATCACGACTAGCAAACTGATATTCATATAGCCGACCTATCTTATTTGCTTTCCTCAACTTTACATGTACTCATCTGTGTGTATGTGTGTGTTTAGTTCTACTAAATTTTATTTCATGTGTAGTTTCACGTATCCGTCACCACAGCCAAAACACAAAACAGTTTCCATACCGCAAGGATCACTTTGTGCTACCCTTTTATAATCACATACACGTCCCTACCCCTTCTACCACTTAGTATCCTTAACCCTTGGTAAACACTAATCTCTTCTCTATCTTTATAATTTTATTATTTCAAGACACTATATAAATGGATTTTATCCGTAATTATAGAGTTTTTGAGCATATTACTTTGTATATTTTCTTAGTAGTTGCTCTGGGATTGAAATATACATGTGATTTACACAGTCTACAAGTAGTAATTGCTTCCATTTTGAGTAAAGTATGGAAACCTTACTTCTTTTAGATCCCTATGTCCTGCCCACTTTCTACTTGTTTTCAGTATTCCTTCTGTATTTGCTCAACATTGCATCAGTTGATGTAATTATTGTTTCAAACATCATATAATAGAGACAACTCAGGAGAAGTCTAGTCTATATTGTATTTACCTATGTTTGTGTGCTTTCCATTGTTTTTATTTCCTTCCTGATGCCCCAAGATACTTTTTTTTCCCTAAAGAACTTAACTTTTCAAGACAGATCTGCTAGAGAAACATGTTCTCAGTTTTCCTTCTTCTAAAAACATATGCATTGCCTTTTGATTCCTGAAGTTTAGGTTCCCTGGACAAGAATTCACTGTTGGTGTTTCTTTTCTTTCATTTCAGCACTTGAGTAATGTACCACGTCCTACGGCCTCCATAATTTCAAATGAGAAATCTACTGTCATATAAATTGATCTTCTCTTATAGGGTATATGTCTTTCTCTCTGGCTGCTTTAAAGATTTTTTTTTTTGTCTTCCAGTTTAATTTTCATGTATCTTGATATAAACTTCTTTGGGTTTATCACATTTGAGATTAATTTGTCTTATCAATTCTGTGCATTACATTTATGTCTTTTGGCAAATTTGCAGTTTGGGACCATTATTTCTTCAATTTCTTTTAGCCCCAATCTCTTTCACTTATATGAAGCCTGTATGGTACTAATATTGCATATTTGGTTATTGCCTCACAGGTCTCTGAGGCTCTCTTCTCTTATTTTTTCCCCAATCTATTCTCTTTCTCTTATTCAAATTGAGTTAATTATTAATTATATTGTCCTATCTTTAAGTTTACCAATACCATCCTCGGTCATCTCTACTGTATGGTTAAGCCAAATTAGTGACTTTATTTTTGTTATTGTATTTTTTGTCTTCTATTATTTCCATCTGATTCTTTTTTTATTATGTCTTTGCTGAGATATTCTATTTTTTGCTTCAAGGTAACTACTAATTGATTGCTGACATATTTTTATGATGGCTTCTTCAAATTATTTGTCAGATAATTACATTTGTTTCAACTCAGTATTGGTGGTATCTATTGATTATTTTTCCCCCTCAAGTTTTGATTTTCATGGTATTTGGTGTAACCAGTGATGCTTTTGTTATATCCTGGACATTCTAGCTATTATATTAGGAAACTCTGGATTCTATTTTAATCTTCTGTTCTAGGAGGCAGTCACGCTGTTTAGGTTTAACATACAGGTCCTGGCTTACATTTTCAGGTCATGGTTGAACCAGCAGTTGACTTTTCAGAGCCAAAGGGTGCTATTTCATCAGGTTGAAGTATAGCTCTACTAGGGGTTGACCTGGTCCCCACTGTAACCACAGAGGGTCTTCCACAGGTCAGGCTGCCTGATGGCTCCAGCAGGAGTATGTGGTTCTCTAGCTCATAGGAAGATCACTTTAAGGGCTGAGTACTTGTCAGAGATGGATCTCTTCCTTCGCTGCCCAGTTGATCACTATCCCCAGTCACTGAAGGGGAGTCTCCAGTCCAGTGGGCAAAGAGATTGCTTTCCATGGCCACTTGTAGTTAGTGACACTCCCGCTTGATTCCCCTTGCTGGTAGCCCAGTCTTTTCCAAAGTTGCTGGCAGGACTTGCATTTGATGTGTGATAAAAAAAAAAAAAAATTAGTCTACCTAGGTTACCTTCTGTTGCTAGGTTGTCATTGGAAGAAGCCAAGCCTCAATTCCCTTTTATTATTAGTTGGGAAACCATTGTGTTGTTCCTCGGGTCCCAGTATCCCTAGGCAGGGCTATTTCCTCTTTCTATCTTTCAGAGTCCTCCTTTAGTTGTCTCTTGCTTAATTCTGAGCTTTATGGCTGTACTTAGTAGGAAATATAATAATAATCAAACTTTTTCATGTTTTTCCCAAAATGAAATTCTGTGATAGAAAAGGTGGTGTGAACCAAAGAATATGCTAAAAGTATTTAACAGATGGTACTGTAGAGGTACCAACCAATCAAAGCAAATTTAAACATTCATTCAGCACCTTACAGGTGCTTTTCAGCTGAAAGTTAGATCCGGTTTAAAGGAAGTTCAACAGCTTTCTCTACTGTAGAGAAAATGCATTTAATATGCTAATATGACTTGTTGGTCTCTTGGAAGGAATGTAGCTATCACAGTTTTCCCAAATTTATCTGTGCATATAAGTGAAACCTGTTTACAGTTTTTCAAGATACTAGAACCCATGAAAGCCTGTGGAGGAAAGCCATTATTATCACCACCATCATCTATCTCATTGGAAGTATTGTACTAGATGCAATCATTTAATTAAAAAGTTATTTCTGAGAACATTATGGAACACCTAATTCTACTTTGATTTTTTAAAAATCTGATAAAACATTTCCATATATTTGAACCTTCCTATAAACTGTATCAGGAAATAAGATTTAGATGAGACTTATGGCCAAAGACAGTATTTATTGTGTTGTGCTAGAAATATTTAGTCTAACAGTACTGACTTTGTCTAACGTTGCTATTTGCATTTTCAATGTTTTCTCTTCCCAGCTTTAAGGGACAACAGGATTGAGCTGGTTCGAGCTTCCTGGCATGAATTGAGTATCAGCGTCAGTGATGTGTCTCTCTCCGATGAAGGACAATACACCTGTTCTTTATTTACAATGCCTGTCAAAACTTCCAAGGCCTATCTCACTGTTCTGGGTAAGTACAAGGAACTAACACTATGTCATCACAAGCTACAGCAACATGATTCAATAACAAATATATATTTGGAGGATCATGTTAATAGATATAGTTTAATCCCTCTTCTGCTATAAAAAGTATTTAGTGGACAAAATATATCCACTAAAACGGAATATTTCAAGATAACAACTGCCTAAGGTTAATGCATTTTCTGCTACATTCTAACAAGAGGCATTTAAAAAGTCACTTAATCACCTGCCCCATTTTGGAAATAGACAAAGTGAGGTGTAACAGTTTGTATGACTTTCTGAGAGCACCCGTTTTGTTTCTTAGTGAGCAATAGATATCAGGTTTCTTGATTTTCAACTACATTTCTTTATGTCAAATCATCTAGATATTGTACGTCTGGTGATCCTTTTGTAAAATAATAGAATAATGATTCAGCGCATCTGTAGAGGGTCCTCCATTTTATTGTATTGGTCATCTGCGAGAAGACTTCTCTAATCCTTATAGCTTTCAAATATGACTTATTTGTTTATATTAGTGCATTTAAGTGACCCTGACATTTCTGCATCTTAACTTTTAATTTTGTAGTTTTCTAGATTTTTAAGGGAAGAAATAACATAATGTCAATCTACAGGTAACTTGTAGCTTCTCTGCGGTTTTATTTTCTGAATAATGGGCCTTTTCCCCAAAGGTTACAATGACACACACAAAAAAAAGCATTACATTCATAGAGATTCAGAAGAAATAAAGTTGCAGCTAAGGGCTCTCTGTGATTCCGCAGGCGTCATGGCCCAATCAGCTATTTCAGCTGCAGTTCATTGAAACACACCTGTGTACTGAACAAGTTGAGAGTTTAAAGATTGATTTTTTTTGGCCCCTAGCTTGTCTTTCTTTTTTATAGATAAAGGCATAACAGTGCATATAAAAGAATTAATGCATGTTGTTCTCTTAGGTAGGAATATTAAAGTTAATCCGGCTAGTGAATTGGTTTTGTACCTGCGACATGAAGTATGTTACTTTGCAAGTCCCACTGGGACTATTTTATAAAAATCTTCATCAGTTTGCCACTACAGACAAAATATATCCACTAAAATGGAGTATTTCAAGAAAACAACTGCCTAAGGTTAATGCATTGTTTTGTAGAGAGCCACCTTGAGACCCAACAAAAAACAGATTGCTTTCAGTTTATTAAATGATAGTATGGCATAGATTAAAAGAAAGCATATGGATGTGAACAGAAAGAAAATCCAACTAATCAGAGCATGTTGACCTATCATTTATCATTGTTGTTCATGTTATTGTTTTAATTTGCATTTCTCTTATTGGTGCTTTCCTACATTGTTATATTTTATTCTTTTCAAATTGAATTAAATAGTACAATTAAGATATTTCAGTCTACGTTTATTATTGAATGATTTTAAAAGAAATTTTGATAAACTGCTACCACAACATGAGAATATTATTACCCAAGAAATATGAAATGTTCTGTTATTTAAATCATTCATGTACTATCTCTGCATATTAATTATCTGCTTAATCACTGGGTGACCTGGACTAGAAAAGGTAGTAGTGATTAGCATCAAAAATAATATGCATCATACCTCACAAAACCATTGTTTCATTTCTAATACAAATAACATCAAATCCTATTATCTAACAATCATAAAAGTATTGTTGCAGTTATTGATAAATGTAAAATCTTATTCTAAAATGCATTTTTGAACAATGCATAGAGGATAATAATATCTTTTTAAGCTTTAAGAATTATGAAATCAGGAATGCAAAGTGATTTTTTAGTTAAATCATAATTTGCTAAAGAATAAAGAAATGTGCTTTGTGGATTTTTTCTCCCATTGCAAACAATTTACCTTCTTAAATCCTTATACTGAAAAGTCTTAAGATATACTGAATGTTTTGAAGATTTACAAAGAGTATTCTTTGCAAGTAAAACTTTAAAATCTACTTTGAACTAAATGCATTTTAAATGCTTTCTGGATAACACTAACACACATACGCATATATAAGGTAGTTCCCAACCCCACCCCCATCCCGTTTTCATCTTCCACAGTTTATGTTACCCATGAGCCACCTCAGTCTGGAAGCAGATGATCCTCCTTCTGACTTCTCCTTGGGCTAATAGTAGCCTAACGTTACATCACAATGCTTAGGACATTTACCTCACTTCCTCTAATCACATAGGCATTTTATCTTCTCACATGCTCACAAGAAGGGTGAGTACAGTACGAGACTGCAGTCACGTGACTTCTGTTGTGGTATATTGTTATAATTGTTCCATTTCATTATTAGTTATTGTTGTTAATCTTTTACTATGCCTAGTTTATAAATTAAACTTTATTATAGGTATGTATGGATAATAGAAAAACATAGTTTATACAATGTTCAGTACAGTTTCAGGACCACTGAGGGTCTTGCAACGTTTCTCCCTTAGATAGGGGTGGGAGGAGACTACTGAATATACATACAGATATGTTTGTGTAGATATATACACAATTTTCATATCTCTACATATTATGGAGATATTTTAAGTAGCTTATTTTATTATATAACACTTTATTTTCTCTTGAAGTTATGGTCAATTTAACAACCCATTTTCGCTTTGTGACAATAATAGTCATAAGAATGAATCAGCCCTGGAGATTGATGTTTACTCTACTTGCTTAAATTTCAGGTGTTCCTGAAAAACCTCAAATTAGTGGATTTTCATCACCGGTTATGGAGGGAGACTTAATGCAGCTGACTTGTAAAACATCTGGTAGTAAACCTGCAGCTGATATAAGATGGTTCAAGAATGACAAAGAGATTAAAGGTAACAGGAAAAGTTCCCCAAGTCACAAGCTATGTGCTGAAACTAGTATGAAATGTTAGATGCAGGACATTTTACATTGTCTTTTTCAAACCACAGTCACTCTTTGATTAAGTGTAATTTAACCCAGATTTACCCATTTCTTAGGTAACTCTGGAAGGCGTTTCAATACAATCTCTGTGTGCCCCATTTTCCTCTTAGGTATAACAAGTCTAACAATAATGTAAACTTCATGGAAAAGTTGGAGAAATTAAAGAGTTATGTATAAAAACACAAAGATTCAAGTAGTGAGCACTAAGTACATTTTAGATACTATTATTTCCAAACTCCTCTATAGTATATAGATTACAGACAGAAATTCCATGAATTATGTTTTCAATTCATTGATTTTTGGAATTACAAAGTTCTGAGGATAGATTGGCTAAACATCAATAACTGATTACTGGCAGTTCCCACAAGGAGCAAAAAATGTACTCATCTCAGTAAAAATGCACAGTAATTTGAATATTCTTAAGTATACATTTTATTTATTTATTATTTTTAATAGTTTATTGTCAAATTGGCTTCCATATAACACCCAGTGCTCTTCCCCACAAGTGTCCTCCTCCATTACACCCTCCCCCCAGTCCCCCTTCAGCCCTCGGTTCGTTTTCAGTATTCAATAATATAGCTCTGCTTTTCATACAACTAAATTTAGACACACACACACACACACACACACACACACACACACAACCTTTAGATGGGAAATAAGTTCATAGAGGAGATGCCTAGTGAGGTTAGTAGAGGTGTTTATTTGTTGTTTGTTCCCCCCCCACACACACATACAATACAAGTATCTTGAGCTTGATGTCACATTCATATTAAAATCTAAGAATTGTTTATGATGATTGTTTAAAATGTTTCTTATGTATATAGTAATAATTTATATATTATTCTAAATGTAACCAGCTAGGAGATTGGTTTATGCAAACTGTTCCATTTTAATTGGTAATTCAAATATCTTATGTTAGATTAACAATAATTCTTACTAATGCACATGCTGGCCCAGCAGATATGATGATACAGTATAAGATTATATTATATAGGATTCTATATATAGAGAGTTATTATATTATATTAGAGAGTTATATGTTAGAAGATATTATATAATATAAATTGCCTCTATAGTAAGAAATTAAAGGTTTATGATTTATTTAATTATCCTTTTTTCCATTTAATTACTCTGTGTACATTTCTCTCAAAACAAAGACTTATCTTTAATTTATCCCTAATCACTACTTTCATTTCAGAACTTCTATTAAATACATTTTCTCCAACAAATTTTACAGAAATAAGTCCAGAAGACACAAGTTAGACATGTTGCTATGCTAAGATAAACTTTCAAGTTGGTATAAAACCTGATTATATATTCTGCCAGGGCTCAGTCACACCCCTTCTAATTCTGCCATGAGTATATATTTGTTATGTCTGGACCTGGTTAGATCTTTGCTAAATGGACCGTCTACACTGCTTTCAGAGTTACCGTACTATGACAAGGAAGTCATCCAGCCACTTTTCTGTTTAAGCACTTCTGATCAAAAGCCATAATCTGTAGAATAAATTTTAAATCTGACTTCCTGGTCTGGGGAGAAAGCTCCAGTCAGTTCTTGGGGACTCTCTTTCAATTGCTTTATTCCCTATATTAATTCTGACATAGTTTGTTAGTTCCTCTCAATTTCTTAGCATTTTGTTTGTTTCAAGGGTTTGTCTCATAATCTCAGGGAGGTCAGCGACTAACATACTAGTACTTCACTAATACTGATTGACTGTTTTTAACATTGTAGCCTGAAGGGAATTCTATATTGTACTCAAATTTTAGAAAATACCTTAGTTTTTGAACAAATTTGGCTTGTGCTCTGAATGCCAAACAGATTTGATTATATCCTCGGTATGTAGGAGACTTTTATTTATATGTAAAACTATGAAAAGATGAAAAGGTTGATCTTATAAATATCATACTTGAAAATCATCTGGGTCAAAAAAAAAAAGAAAAGAAAGTCATGTGAGTCAAGACTAGAAAAAAAAATCAAGACAAAAACTATTTACAGAATCAGCATATGGTTCTGTGCTCCATTCAGAAGTAGTAAAGCCTTCTTTATCTCTGTGTTCTCCAATGAATGGCCATCATAGAGCACTTATTATGCCTAATCTTTCATTCATCTCTATAGCTTTTTAAATTTCTTTGTTTTACATTTATTTCTTTTTGAGAGACAGAGGAGACAGAGCATGAGCAAAGGAGGGGCAGAGAGAGAAGGAGATACAGAATCCGAACCAGGCCCCAGACTCTGAGCAACCATTCAGCACAGAGTCCAATGCAGGACTCGAACCCACTAACTGTGAGATCATGGCCTGAGTTGAGTCGGATACCTAACCGATGAGCAACCCAGGCACCCCTTTACAGCTTTTTTTAAAATAATTTTTTTATAATTCTTCTTTTGCGTGCTGATAGTTAATATTTACAATTATATGGTGGACTTCCTGAGTGCATTAAAGTATTTTTATAGGTGTATATGGAAATATGCTGGGTGCAGTACTCTACACTGAATGCGTTTATTACTCGCTCTGTCTTCTAGAAATTCTTAGTGAACTCTAAATCCCTCAGCAAACACTCCTCACTGAAAGGAGTTTTCAATCCTTATCTTGCACTCCTGTCCTTTTGGAGATCAAAATTTGACTTCCTATTACCATTTAACAATTTTTACTATAATATCACTTGACACTTTTTAAAAAGACAATCCCTAGAGTAAATCAATAGGAAAAGATAAGCTAGTCAACTTAAATTAAATTAAATTAAATTAAATTGAAGAAGAAATTGTTAAAATGCTTCCTGATTACTCAGAATTCTATAATGCATGAGTGAAGAGCCTAATTAAGAAAATAAGAACTTTGACCTGCAGATATTTAAGATATCACTGGGGATGATAAACAAGTTATGGAGAATATTTTCCTCTACAGAGGAATATGTAATTAATGTAAATTCTAGATATTATAGTCAACAGAAAAGTTATGTTTAACTGAACATTTGCAAGTTCAGCATACTGACACTGTGTTAAGTTTCAGATTCTATAAAATGGATATGACTTCTGAGTTCAGGATGAGTCATTTTTCTGTTTGGTTTTTTTTCCCTCCATCATAATCTAATGTATGAATATAATTTCCAAGTTTTTGGTTAAAAGTTGTTTGAAAGTCATAGCTGATCATGTTTTCTTGGCTAAAATATTTCCATGTTAGATTATGGAGCACTGTTTCTCAAACTTTAGCTGATATCCTCACCTACAGGGTCTGTTCAGTCTCGGATGATATGGTCCTGCCCCCAGATTTTCTGATAAAGTAGGTCTCTGTTGGAATATGAGCACTGTGTTACGTGTGTGAGTGATGCTGATGCTCATATTTGGGAACCGCTTTGGTATAGAGACCATAAACTTGAGAACTATCGGTAACTTATATAAAAGTCTTACCTCTGTCTCTGAACTTCAGTTTTCTCATATTATAATGTGATTATAATGTTTGCCTAAATATGCTATTGCAAAGATTTTGTTTGAGCCAATATGTATAAAGTGTTGTCACAATATGAGAAATTACTGAAAGCATTTAAGATGTATCATTGTTACTTATTATATTACTATTATGTTACTATTATTATTACTATCTTCAGCCAACCATGATTAATGAGTTGTAGCATCCCTGAATTAGTCCTAGATATATAAACAAATAAAAAAATTCATTCCTTTAAGATATTCGTATTTGGAGGTTGGACATATAAATCTAAGATTTAACAGGTATAGTAACAGATGCATAAACTGGCTCTGGATTTTATACCAAAAAAGAAGCAAGAGATCAGCCCCACTTTATGAGAGAGGTAAAGACTTAACAATTCATTAATGAATACAGGCACTCAGTAAATAGCTGTTAAATAGAATAAATTCATCATAGAGGTTGTGGGTGGAAGTAGGTGGTAGAGAATTCCAAGGAAAGAAACAATGTATTTATGTGGCAAGAAAGGATGTTTGAAGTAACCATGAAACTTTCTGTGTGATGCAGATATGGGAGGTAAACAGGAAGGCCAGTCTTCAGTCTTGGAAAATCTTTTTCTGTATTAAGGAGTTTGGAACTTACTCTGTAGGCAGTGACTGAGACTTATTTATTTATTTATTTATTTTTGCATAAGCTTTAAAGAGTAGAATGAAACATAATTTTCATCTAACCTTCTCCCACCATGAGTCTAACTCAGAAATCCCTTTGGTGCCTCTGGTTAGCTCTGTACTCAAAACCACAGGTGGTTTCATTGCAGCTTTTAATCTTCTGTGTAGCAAGGAAGTCTGAATATTTGCCATTTAGTGTGGGGAAAAAGATGAACATTGCCTTTTTAAATGTACTAGCTCCTTCAGAACTTATATTTTATAAACTTTATAAACTTTTATAAAGTTTAATAAGTTTTTATGTCATGTAAAGTTTATTAGTTGGCAGCTTGAGCAGTTACTATCATAGAATCTTAAGATTTTCTTTTCTAGCTAACCAGCTTTTGCATTAGGGTGTGAGGCAGAATTCCATGACAACGGTCAATGACACACATCCTTGCACAATCTCTGCCCCTTGAGTGTCGGACCCACTTGTGAATATAGTATATGTGCTATCACTTCCGGGATCATGTTACCTTATATGGCAGAAGGGATTTTTGCAGCTATAATTATGTGTCTCTTCTGAGTTCTGTGTTGCTTAACCCATTAAACTTATGATAATTTGTTCTGCAGCAATAACAGAAAATTGAGATCTAGAGAAGCAGAATAATTTCTCTGACAAAGACTGGGCTTCAGTATTCTAAGG
This sequence comes from Suricata suricatta, assembly GCF_006229205.1. Taxonomy (NCBI): domain Eukaryota; kingdom Metazoa; phylum Chordata; class Mammalia; order Carnivora; family Herpestidae; genus Suricata; species Suricata suricatta. The sequence goes on from NC_043704.1 coordinate 38,646,245, forward strand.
CCTAGCACTTGAGTTTGGGGAGAAATCTGAGGGCCAGAAGAGTATTTAAGAGATGTTTCAAACATGAGTTAATAAGGCACTAACCTAATGGATAAAATGGAATTTAAAAGGGGGGGGGGGTAAATTTGAAATAGAAGTCAAATTCCAGATGAATTTAGTGAATGACTCTTGACAGATGAAGTGACAACAAAAGTCAAGACAATGTAATTTGGTTGTTTGACTTGGGTAAAGAGCATATGGTCATAAGAAAGGCATTAGGTGGGGTGCCTGAGTAGCTCAGTCAGTTAAGCATCTGACTTCAGCTCAGGTCATGATCTCATGATTTGTGAGTTCAAACCCTGCATCAGGCTCCAGAGCCTACCAGGGACTCTGTCTCCTCTCTCTGCCCTTCCTGCACTCTCTCTCAAAATAAATAAATAAATTAAAAAAAAAAGAAAGACATTAGAAAAAATAAGTTCATATGTATGTGATAAATATGTTTAAAATATTGAAGTTGACATAGAATCTAAAAGTTAAACTTAGTAGGCTTTTTAGAGTTAGGTGACATATCTAGATATCTAGGAAAGGGATTTTGACCATAAAAAGTCTGTTATCTTACAAAGAGGGACTTTTTTTTTTTACTTTTGTGACAAGAATTTATTTTTTTTTAAATAGTTTATTGTCAAATTGGTTTCCATACAACACCCAGGGCTCTTCCCCACAAGTGCCCTCCTCCATCACCACCACCTCCCTTCCCCCTCCCCCTTCCCCTTCAACCCTCGGTTCATTTTCAGTATTCAGTAGTCTCTCAAGTTTTGCGTCCCTCTCTCTCCCCACCTCTCTTTCCAAAAGGGACATTTTAAATTCTAGCCTTTTTAAATAATCATCACTCTTCATATGTGCTGTACTTCCCCCCACACCCTACGCCTCAGAATTATGCCATGAAGGACGTGTATATCCAGCAAAGCTTGATTTGTAGTGAGTCATTGAAGCTTGTCAGTATCTAATAGTATTGCCTATAAATAGCAAGTGTTATTTGCTTATTATACATTGTGTATTTCAAATGTTTGACCATCAAGCTTAAGTTATGTTTAGCTGTTTTTCTCCATGTGAACAGGTATTTTGACATTCAATATAATGTCAATCAAAAATAATGAAATAATGCAAAAGCTCATTGCAAATATAGCATAATTTTACTGTAAGGGTACTTAGTAAATAACTTTTCAGTATTTGGAAATATAAAAGTGAATTTCTGAACTCTGTATTTCTCAAAAAGTGGAGTTTATGTTATTTGGATTAGAATCAGCTGAGATGCTAGTTTAAAAAAATGCTGATTCCTGGTCTTACTGCACACTTTTAAAATTAGAATTCCTTGATATCAGACCTAGAAATCGGAATATTTATTAAGTACCTCTGGTGATTCTTAGCTCACTAGTTTTTGAGAATGCATAGGATTAGAGACCACTAAGCCAAGTATTAATAGATATTCAAGGAAAAAAGGAAGGGAGTTCTAATCTACTAAATTTAGAAAGACATTCTTAATATTCCAAGTACATTCTAAGTCTGTTCTTACAAGGAGATTCTCTAAAACTAAGTCAAAATATACTTTAGCATGTTAACATTTCTGAGAATTAGTACCAAATTCCTTTAGCCAACGTCGTAGCAGTATTCTTTGATCACATGTTTGTTTTTATTTGTTTCATGTTTTTTTTGTTGTTGTTTTGCATGGAATTCTATGAAATCTCCTTCGAAAAATGGTAGATTATATATTTAAATATTCTGCTTGGTGGTGCAAAGCTAGATTCGGCCTAATGTTTCATTTAAAGTCAGTTTTATAAAACTTTAATTTGAATGAGAGCAATATTAACATGTAACACAGGGATTGTGAATTCTCTGAAGCTACACATAAAAGAAAATAAAAAGGAAAGATTTGTGTCCCCTGAGTTTAAAATCCCTGTATCATGTATGATAAAGATTAACTGAAAGTATTAATATTTAAACTTGTACACCATAAATGAATGGATTTTCTTATTCTTGTATTTATACTTACCACTTTGGAAATGTCCTGGCTACCTAAATCTGAATCATGCTGAACAAGTATTGAATGATGAAAGAAAATAGCATTAACCATACCTGTATGTGGGGTGTGTTTGTCTGTCTGTGTGAGAAGAGAACTTGCAAAATTTGGAGGTTTTTGAATGCTGTTAAGATATTACCTCACGATGCTGCAGGCTACACTATGAGATACATAAGGGGCACATGGGTAGCTCAGTTGGTTGGGCTTCTGACTTCAGCTCGAGTCACAATCTCAGGGTTGGTGGTTTCAAGCACCATGTCAGGCTCTGTGCTGGCCGTGCAGAACTTGCTTGGGATTCCCTGTCTCCCTCTTTCTCTCTGCCTCTTCCCCACCTGTTCTCTCTCCCACTCTCTCTCAAAAATAAATAAACATAAACAAAAATTTATCTTAAAAATACATCATATGGAAAGAGATAAAGCAATAATTTCATATAAGTGTGAATAGTTGATGAAAGCAAATAATCACCCAAAAAACATAGAAAAACTTTCCCTTTTAGTATTTTTATTTTTAAAAACACCTTTATTGAGTCTAATAGAAAACAATATACACGTACTTGAAGTGGACATTTTGGTATATTTTCACATGTGTATATAGTAATGAAACCTTACCACAGTCAAGTTAATGAACATATTCATCATCTACAAAATTTCTTTATACTCCATAATAGTCCTTTCCCCCCACTCCCAATTTCATGCTCAAAGCAGAACTACTCTTCTAATTTATATCATTATAGATTAGTTTAAATTATCTAGAAATTTTTTAATAGTTTATTGTCAAATTGGTTTCCAAATAACACCCAGGGCTCTTCCCCACAAGTGCCCTCCTCCATTACCACCTCCTCTTTCCCCCCCACCACCTCCTTCAACCCTCAGTTCCTTTTCAGTATTCAATAGTCTCTCAGGTTTTGCGTCCCTCTCTCTCCCCAACTCTCTTTCCCTCTTCTCCTCCCCATGGTCCTCCATTAGGTTTCTCCTTTTCTCCTGTTAGACTTATGAGCGCAAACATAATATCTGTCCTTCTTGGCTTGACTTATTTCTTATTTCACTTAGCATGACACCCTTGAGGTCCATCCACTTTCCTACAAATAGCCAGATTTCATTCTTTCTCATTGCCATGTAATACTCCATTGTGTATATATACCACATCTTCTTGATCCATTCATCAAGTGATGGGCATTTCGGCTCTTTCCATGTTTTGGCTATTGTTGACAGTGCTGCTATGAATATTGGGGTACATGTGCCCCTATGCATCAGCACTTCTGTATCCTTCCGGTATATCCCTGGTAGTGCTATTGCTGGGTCATGGGGGAGTTCTACTGATAGTTTTTTGAGGAACCTCCACACTGTTTTCCAGAGTGGCTGCACCAGTTTACATTCCCACCAACAGTGTAGGAGGGTGCCCGTCTCTCCACACCCTCGCCAGCATCTATAGTCTCTTGCTTTGTTCATTTTAGCCACTCTGACTGGCGTGAGGTGATATCTCGGTGTGGTTTTGGTTTGTATTTCCCTGATGATGAGTGATGTTGAGCATCGTTTCATGTGCCTGTAGGCCATCTGGATGTCCTCTTTGGAGAAGGGTCTGTTAATGCCTTGATGATGACAGTTTTGTAGTAGAGGCTAAAGTCTGGGATTGTGATACCTCCCGTTTTGGTTTTCTTCTTCAATATTACTTTGGCTATTCGGGTTCTTTTGTGATTCCATATGAATTTGAGGATAGCTTGTTCTAGCTTTGAGAAGAACGCTGGTGCAATTTTGATGGGGATTGCATTGAATGCGTAGATTGCTTTGGGTAGTAATGACATTTTCACAATGTTTATTCTTCTGAGCCATGAGCATGAAATGTTTTTCCATTTCTTGGTGTCTTCTTCAATCTCTTTCATAAGTTTTCTATAATTTTCATCATATAGATCTTTTACATCCTTGTTTAGGTTTATTCTTACGTATTTTATGGTTTTTTGTGCAATTGTGAATGGGATCAGTTTCTTGATTTCTCTTTCTGCTGCTTCATTATTGGTGTATAGGAATGCAACTGATTTCTGTACATTGATTTTGTACCCTGCAACTTTACTGAATTCATTGATCAGTTCTAGAAGGCTTCTGATGGAGTCTGCCAGGTTTTCCATGTAGAGTATCATGTCATCTGCACAAAGGGAAAGTTTGACTTCGTCCTTGCCAATTCTGATGCCTTTTATTTCTTTTTGTTGTCTGATTGCTGATGCTAGGACTTCCAGCACTATGTTAAACAACAGTGGTGAGAGTGGACACCCCTGTCGTGTTCCTGATCTCAGGGGGAAAGCTCTCAGTTTTCCCCCATTTAGGATGATATTAGCTGTGGAATTTTTATAAATTCCTTGTATAATGCTTAAGTAAGTTCCTTCCATTCCAACTTTCTCAAGGGTTTTTATTAAGAGTGCTGTATTTTGTCAAATGCTTTTTCTGCATCTATCAACAAGATCATACGGTTTTAATCTTTTCTTTTGTTAATGTGATATATCACATTGATGGATTTGTGAATATTGAACCAGCCCTGTAACCCAGGAATGAATCCCACTTGATCAGGATGGATAATTTTCTTTATATGCTGTTAAATTCGATTTGCCAGTATCTTGTTGAGTATTTTTGCATCTGTATTCATTAAGAATATTGGTCTGTAGTTCTCTTTTTTTGGCTGGGTCTCTGCCTGGTTTGGGTATCAAGGTGATGCTGGCTTCATAGAGTGAGTTTGGAAGTTTTCCTTCTATTTCTATTTTTTTGGAATAGTTTGAGAAGAATGAGTATGAGCTCTGCTTTAAATGTCTGGTAGGATTCCCCTAGGAAGCCATCTGGCCCGGGACTCTTATTCGTTGGGAGATTTTTGATAACGGATTCTATATCCTCACTGTTTGTAGGTCTATTCTTGCTTTCTATCTCTTCCTGTTTGAATTTTGGCAGTGCATGTGCATTTAGGAATGTGTCCACTTCTTCTAGGTTGTCCAGTTTGTTGGCATATAATTTTTCATTGGAATCACTGGTGATTGCTTCTATTTCTAAGGGACTGGTTGTAATAGATCCTTTTTCATTCATGATTTTGTCTATCTGGGTGCTCTCTCTTTTCCTTCTGAGGAGCCTGGCTAGAGATTTATCGATTTTGTTTATTTTTTCAAAGAACCAACTCTTGGTTTCATTGATCTGCTCGACTCTTCTTTTGGATTCTATATTGTTTATTTCTGCCTTGATTTTTATTGTTTCTTTTCTTCTGCTGGGTTTGGGGTGCTCTTGCTGCTTCTCTTCTAGTTCCAGTAGGTGCTGTGTTAGAGTTTGAATATGTGCTTTCTCCAGTTTGTTGAAATAGGCCTGGATTGCAATATACTTTCCTCTTAGGGCTGCCTTTGCTGTGTCCCAGAGAGTTTGGATTGTTGTATTTTCGTTTTCATTTGTTTCTATATATTTTTAAATTTCTTCTCTAATTGCCTAATTAACCCAATCATCCTTTAGTAGGGTGGTTTATAACCTCCACATTTTTGGAGGTTTTCCAGTCTTCTTCCTGTAGTCGATTTCAAGTTTCATAGCATTGTGATCTGAAAGTGTGCATGGTATGATCTCTCTTCATTTATACTTATGGAGGGCTGCTTTATGCCCCAGTATGTGATCTATCTTGGAGAATGTGCCATGTGCTCTGGAAAACAAGGTGAATTTCCTAACTTCAGGATGCAGAGTTCTAAATATATCTATCAATTCCATCTGTTCCAATGTGTCCTTCAGGTCCATTGTTTCTTTAGAGATTTTCTTTCTGGTTGATCTATTCATTGCTGTCAGTAGAGAATTAAAGTCTCCTGCAATTAGCACATTCTTATCAATAAGATTATTTCTGTCTGTGATTGATTGTTTTATGTATTTTGGTGATCCCGAATTTGGAGCATAGATGTTTATAATTGTTAGCTCTTCGTGATAGAGTGACCCCATAATTATTATATAATGTCCTTCTTCATCTCTTGTTACTCCCTTTACTGTAAAGTCCAGTTTGTCTGATATAAGTATGGCTACTCTGGCTTTCTTTTGGCTTCCAGTCGCATGATAGATATTTCTCCATCCCTTTAGTTTCAACCTGAAGGTCTCTTCAGGTCTAAAATGAGTCTCTTGTAGACAGCAAATAGATGGATTTTGGTTTTGTTTTTTTGTTTTATCCATTCTGCTACCCTGTGTCATTTGGTTGGAGCATTCAGTCCATTTACATTCAGTGTTATTATTTAAAAATGTGGGTTTAGATTCATAGTGTTCTTAATAGAATTCATGTTTATAGTGGTTTCTCTGGCAACTTGTATTCTTTGCAACTTTTCCCTCATAGAGTCCCTCTTAGGATTTCTTTTAGGGCTGGTTGGGTGGTCATAAATTCTCTCAATTTTTGTTTATTTGGGAACATCTTTATCTCTCCTTCTATTTTGAATGACAGGCTTGCTGGATAACGGATTCTGGGCTGGATGTTTTTTCTGCTCATCACATTGAAGATTCCCTGCCATTCCTTCCTGGCCTGTCAAGTTTCATTAGATAGGTCTGTAACCACTCTGATAGGTTTTCCTTTGTATATTAGGGCCCTTTTATCCCTAGCCGCTTTCAGAAGCCTCTCTTTATCTTTATGTTTTTCCAGTTTCACTATGATATGTTTTGCCAAAGGTCGATTCAAATTACATCTTAAGGGGGTTCTTTATGCCTCTTGGATCTGAATATCTATTTCTTTCTCCAGATTTATGAAATTTTCAGTTATAATTTGGCCTAGTATCCCTTCAGGACCTTTCTCTCTCATTCTACCTCTTAAGGAATTCCTATGATAAGTATGTTGTTCCATTTGATTGTATCACTCAGGTCTCAAATTCTCCTTTCCTGCTCCTGGATCAATTTCTCTCTCTCTATCTTTATTTATTTTTTTTCTGGCTTCCTCTTTTACTATAACTATGTCTTCTAATTCACTTACTCTTCTCTCTGCCTCTTCAATCCTTAAGGTGGCCACCTCCATTTTATTATTCACCTCATTTATATCCTTTTTTAACTCATCACACCTATTTTTAAAGTCCCTAGTCATTGTCTCAGATGCTTCTCTGATGCTTTTTTCAACCCCAGTGATTAACTTTATGACAAGTTTTTTTAAATTCTTGTTCAGTGATGTTGTTTAGATCTGTTTTGAGCAGTTCTGTGGCTGTGACTTCATCCTGGAGATTCTTCAGGGGAGAATTCTTTCGTTTTGTTCTTTTGGCTAATTTTCTGTCTCTTGTCAGTTTTCAAAAGCTCGTTGTGCACTGTGCACCTGTTAGTATTGCTCTGTTAAAGGAGGCTTATTGACTGTCCATAGCCTGTCGCTTCAGGAAATAGTCTTTTAAAGGTATCTCTCAGTTTCTCTTGTTGTGCCTTTGATTATTTTATTTCCCACTCAGTGATATCTGGGACTTGCCATCATGTGAACTTTGGCTTGTTTCTTGAGGTATCCCTGAAAAGGAAAACAGACAGAAAAACACACAGGGAACAGAGGCACACAAACACACAGAAAAATCAAACAAACAAACAAATTAAAAGGGGGAAAGGAAGAAAAGAAAAGGGAGAGGAAAGAGAAGAAAAGAATAGAAGAAAAAATAAAGGGGGGCAGAGACAACAAGGGACAATGGACAGTCTATAAGTGTATAATCAGTCGAGGGTAGAGATAAGGATGAGATAAGGGAGAATATATCTGGATGGCAAGAGGGGAGTAAAAAAGAGGGAGAAAGGAAAAAGGAAAATAAGGAATAAAAATTTAAAAAACATTTTTTAAGTAAAGTAATAATAATAAAAATAAGTAGAAAAAAAGCAGCAGCTTCTCCTCGCAGATAGGTGTGTTTTGGTGTAAGTAGGTGTCAGGGGGCTGATCTCTGAGACCCCACCTTGGTAGTTGCATAGAATGAATGGTGGCACCCCAAGCTCTGCTGGAATTAAGCACTGCAGGCTACTCTTATGAGCTGATCTCCTTGTGTTGCAGCTGAGCGAAGCTGTAGTTTCCAGGACTGCCTTGTTTCAAAATCCTAGTCCATGCACTTTTATGCTACCACAGATGAGAGGTACTTGCTTTGGCGGCTGGCTTCTTAGCCAGGATCTCTTAGGGGAATGGAGCAGTTTCTCTTGGCACTGGCAGGGATTTGTACCAGAGGCAAAGTCCATGCCCCCACAGAGGCCACCGCCAACTCCCAGCCCCCAGCTGGGATCGCATATGGGGGAGGGAGCAGTTTCTCTGGGCGCAGCTGGGATTCGAGCTGCTGCTGCCTGAGGTGCCAGGTGCTGCTGGAAATGAGCTGTGTGCTCCTGCAGCAGAAGCACGCCTCCGATGCAGCCACCTCCAAGTCCCTGCTGGGATCGCATAGGAGTGGGGGCTATTTTTTCCCTGTTGGCATCTGGGATTCAGTATTCATGTGGCCACTGCTGGAGGTGGGATACGCTGTGGAAATGAGGTGTGTGCTCCCACTCCAGCAGCTGGGGCTGAAGTGTGCTCCCTCGGGGCTGCCACCAGGTCCACAGACTCCCTGCTGGGATAGCTCAGGGGTGGGGACTGTTTTTTCCCTTGTGCCACCTGGATTCGGGATTTGGGCTGCCCTGCAATTATATATGGAGTGAGAGCTTTTCTCTCTGTGTGGGGTTAAATGTTCTTTATCTCTTCTCTAGAGACAGTACTATGAGCATGTTCAGTTTCTCTTTCTCTTCCCTTTGTCTCTCAGGGGCTCTGTGCACTTTTCCTATGTTGGGCTGGGGCTCCCACCTCCCCTGCCTTTCTCAGGCTGGCCCGTGTTTTAATCTCCCCAGTTCTCACTCACTCACTCAGGCATCTTTGAGGTTGTCTTCTTTCTAGAGTCTGTATTTTCTCCTTCCACTCTTGCAGATGAGAATAATGTCCTTCTCAGTTCAAAAGATGGGGCAGATGAAGTTTACAGAGCTCCCTTCCTCTCTGCCATCTTGGTTCTTCCTACATTTTCTAGAATTTTAAGTAGACTCATTTAAGTAGACTCATTTTCCCTTTGATTTTTCTTAACATAAGTATTTTGAGACACATCCTTGTTGTTGCATATATATGTTGCTGATAAGTATTCTATTGTATGGATCTATACCATAATTTGTTTATTTATTTACCTATTGAGAGACATTTGGGTTATTTAGTTTGGGGCTGTTGTGTTAAAGCAGTCATGAGCATTTTTGTATAAGTCTTTCTGTGTACATATGCCTTCATTTCTCTTGGGTAAATGACTAGGAGCAGAATGACTGAGTCATTTAGCAGACATATGTTCAATTTTTCAAGACATTTTCAAACTGTTTTCCAAAGTGGCTGTACTACTTTATGAAGTCCAACTTTTCCATTTTATCATTATTTATTTGTTACTTGTATGAATCATGCTTTGGAGTTATAAGTATGATATTTTTTCCTACCCAAGATTACAAAGAATTACTTTCATAAATTTCATATGTGTAGGTTTTGAATTTATTTTGAGCTTTTTGTATTTTCATGCCCTTACCTTTTATTTCTCTGAGCTGTATTATTTCTAGGTCAGTTTTCATAGATTGATTGATCTCATTATAGATATCATTTTTCTGCTTCTTTGAATGAAGTTTTTGATTGGATTCCAGACATTGTGAATTTTACCTTTTGGTGCTGAATATTCTTATACTTGTGTAAGTCTTATTAAGCTTCCTTCTGGTTAAGTTACTTAGAGTTTAATACTTTTAGAGTTTTTAAATTTTTTTCTTAGGCAAGAGCAGAACGGTATATATTAGAAATTACTGTTTTCTTGTTACTAAGGCAAAATCCTTCTGAGTGCCCAATGTACCAGTTACAGGGTTTTTCAGTCAGGTTGGTTAAAACAGGCACTATTCTCAGCTGTATGTGTGCATCATGTACTATTTCATCTGATCCTTTTAGATGGTTTTTATCCCAGCCCCAGTTACCTCCCATAGATACACAGATCAGTACTTACTTTGCTGAATACTGACTGGATAAGAGATCTCTGGAGATCTCTCTTTGTGCAACTCTCTCTTTTTTTTTTATACTTTTCCCTGAAAACTTTAAATAATACTTTTGTTCAATGGCAGTGCATTTTAATTATGTCTGTTTGCCTGTTTTAAGGTGATACAATTTAAGAGGATATATATGAATAAGGATGAAATGTGTCCCTACTCACTTTGACATAATAGTTTACTTCTTTTAATGTGACACTCACTCTTGATGATCAGGGTGCTTGGGGAGGGGCTATAGATTAGATTTCTTGACTTGCCTCTCTGGTCTGAAATGTCCACTCTCTGAGTGAACTAGGTTGAGAGCCGTGAAGGTCTTTGTATTCTTGGTTTATGAGTCTGGCCTGGGTAGGGAGGTAAGGGAAGAGATCCCCAATCTGTCAGCCACACTCAGATGGAATTGGGCCTCTACATCTAAGAGCAGGAGTGAGAGAAATACGGGGTTGAAACCGCCTAACTCTACAGGGGAAATATTAAAGTCTTTGAAAGGGAGCTGGTGAGGAAGAGGAGTCCCGTCTTCTTGGAGACATTCACCAGGAGGCATGAAGGGTAGGGTGAAGGTAGGGAGCAGATCATGTCCTAAGTACCACAGATCGTATTTATTCTCACTAATATTTAATAGACTTCCTTGAATAATTGTTTTATAATTTGCTGTATACTCTTAGCACAACTTTTATATTTTAGCACAATTAGCACATAAATATGTGTGCATTTAAATCATTTTCACCAGTCCTGGTGGTTTTGCTGGAGAAGGAGTCTGCTGAGTTCCTATGTTGGCTATTCTGGAAGTCACCCTCTGATTTCTCTTTTATACTCATCTTTTGACAATGTTGACCCATAAATCATTACAATATATGATCTTTCAAATATCATCCTTTATTTATTCTTATAAATTATTTTATTTCTCATTTCTTGCTATTTTTCCAGAAGAAAACTATATTTCTCTTCTTGACCAGTTTATATTTAAAATTTACTTTTTGCCTCTTCATGACATGAAACTATTTCATAATTTCCCTTTTCCTAATAATTATGGGTAATTTTTAATTATGCTCTTTATGAGCTTTATATGAAATGATCATGTATGAATTTTAAGAAAAGATTTAACAGTGTGATGTATTTTTAATTCAGTTATTTTTATTTTTATTTTTTGTAGAGATAGAGCACAAGTGGGGGAGGGGGACAGAAGGAAAGAGAGAGAATCTTAATCAGACTCCACACTTTGCACAAAGCCTAACACAGGGCTGGATCCCATGACCCTGGGATCATGAGATGAGCTGCAATCAATACCTAGACACTCAACTGACTAAGCCACCCTGGCACCCCTAAATCAGTTATTTTTAATTAGTCTTTTTAAAAATGATATTGCCAATCTTCTCTATTCCTTTTTATCTAGAGTTAAATATATCTGAACTCCCACCTTTGGAAGTTCTCTGATCCAGGGAACTCTGATCTAGTTGGGCTGCACTAAGGATTGCTATGCTTAAGGAAAATAGTGAAAGGAAGAACCAAAGGGCAAGTACAGGGCAAATATAAATCTGAGTGAAAGAAGTGACAATCAATAGTAGTCAATAAGAGTGGAGGAAGATAATAAAACAATAGAACTGCATCAGATAAAGATTATTTATTTGCATGTAGTGTGTCTAATTTCCAATCATTGATAATTTATCTCCAGCTTTTGTGCTTGTCCAACATGGAAACTGCTCACTTATTCAGAGGTTGGACCAGCAACATCTTCAGTTTTTCAGGAGAGTGATGATAAGATGATGAGAGTGAGAGAGAGAGAGAGAGAGAGAGAGAGAGAGAGAGAGAGAGAGAGAGAGAGAGAAAGGGAGGGAGGATAAATGGAGGGGAGGTGGTCAGGGGATCAGTTAACTGGGTGATGGGTATTAATAAGGGCACTTGTGATGAATGTATATATGTAAGGGCTATATGTAAATGATGAGTCACTAAATTCTACTCCTAAAACCAATATTGCACTATATCTTACTAACTAGAATTTAAATAAAAACTTTAAAAATAAAAAAATTAAATCTACTACACAGAAAAATGGTAGCAAATTAACAACTGCCCACAGCTCATACATGTTGACATGGTTTGAATCTACCAGACTAAGGAAAGGAATGATTTACCTGATTGAATATGGCCATTTTTCTAATTAATTAAGAACAGACTTATTAAGGATCTATGATGTTCCAGACTGGATATGAGAACTATGCAAAAGCAAAAAAATAAGAATATTTGGAGAGAAAAGGTGGAAAAGAGAGATAATAAGGAGAAGAAATAATGGAAGAAAACCCAAACCTAGTAAAAAAAAAAAAGAGACAGAAACAAAATTTAAATTCTAAGTTATTCTTTGTTTTATGAATACATGAATTATATTGAACCTTATGAATAGCCTAGTGGGTAATTAAAAATTTTAAATTATATGTAGCTCATAAAACAATACAACCTGTTGAAAACTGATCAACAAAACTTTTGTAATACATGGTATGGAAAAATATAACATTCAGAAAGGCTAACTCTGCAACACAGATGCTTTACTGATGCAAATGATTCATTTACATAACATGTAGATAAGGGGCTGGTTGATTTTTCTTACATGTGCTGAATGCTACAAGAGTCCATAAAATAAATTATTTGATGACTAGAAAATTGCATCACCATAGGTGTCTCAAAGGAGTTACACTTACCTGCTGCTTATAGTATTTACTCAAATGGATAGATATTTTTATTTTCTTATACAGTTTACTCTAATGGATGGGATTTACATTTTTTTCTGCCATCTTTTATCATATTTTGGGGCCTACAATAAAACACCTTCTAAAGTGGAAAATAGAAGAAATCTTTCAGTCTTTAGTAGAAGAAAGGACATTATAATCTATACAAATATAGTGAATTTCCTTAGGCATCAGACTTAGAGTCAGGTAATTTTTTCCCCAGTCACGTGGTTTGATCTTTTTGATTCAGCCTAAACACACACACACACACACACACACACACACACACACACACACACACACACCGGTGCACAAAATAAAATATTTTCTTAGAAAGTGCTACAAGTGAAAGTTGACTTCTCACATTCAAACTTTCGGTTAATGGTACTGAGGTTCAGTCCACCTACTCTCAAGTGAAAAGAGGTAAGATTTTTCTGGCCACAGGCAAGTGAAAGGAGCATAAGGAACCCTAGTTAAAGCCATAAATGTTATTCCTTGGATATTAGGAGTTTACTCATTTTGGCTTCAAAATGCCTTACCTCCTTTCTGTCTACAATTGCTGCCGGCTATCTTCTCCTTCCTCTGCGTTGTACAGTTACCTCCACCTCATGAATGATGGTCTCCCAGTAGACTGACTAAATCATGGCTTCCCCAGAACTAGGAAATGTAGGAACTGTGACATGTAGGTGTGCATGTATGCTCAAGTGTGTGTTTCTAACTTCAATTATTCTTTGAATTCTTCAAGGTTTAAAATCATGTGAAGATAAATGAAAAGGAAAGGGTGCCTGGGTGGCTCAGTCAGTTAAGGGTCTAACTCTTTATATCAGCTCAGTTCATGAGATTGAACCACACATTGGCTCTGTGGGAAGCAGGGAGCCTGCTTGGGATTCTCTCTCTCCCTCTCTCTCTGTCCTTTCTTTATGCTTGCTCATGTGTTCTATCTCTCAAAATGAATAAATAAACATTTTTCAAAAAGGATATATGATAGAGAATCTGGAACACACTAGTTTAATCACATTGTTTAATCATATTGATTCTGCTTGAGTCTAAAGACTCATGCCTGCCACCCTGGATGTTAGTCACCCTGGGCTTAGATACCTCTTCAGATTTAGTCATCCCTGGCTCAACTCATAACATGCTCATTTATAGCAAGAGATGTCTACAAAGGAAATTACTAGGAGAGGAATTTACTATTAAAAGGCAAACCTGGCTATGGCAAACACTGTGAATTCACATTTATTAAGTATTGGTGCTATAAAGGATTACAAATTTATTTTCGCATTTCAATATACTTTTTAGATTTTTATGATTCTAATTTTATTAGATATAAAATATTAAGGAGTCCCTAATAAAACATTGTGGTCTGGGATTAGATTTGCACAAGGCTACTACCTCTTCCCCTATCATCCTCTTTTTGGAGTTTTGTATTTATGAACAATAGGTAGGGTGTAAACTAAGCTCAAATTGCCCAAGATAAATTTCATACACTATGCAGCATGTATCTCATAGCTCATGAACATGCTGTGTAAGTCAGAAAAAGGAACACCTTGTTGAAACTGACAAATGCTGTATTTTAGCTCATGATGTTAGTATGGTAGAAGTAATAAGCAATATTCATATTGCTGCTGATTATTCAAAGAAAGTGATAATACAACAAAAAAGATTTTCTTGAAGATGAGCTAATCTCTATCTTGGTTCTCACAACAATTTTTAACTAATTTTTTAAGTAACTGTTCTACCCTAAAATAGTCTATCTCCCATATTCTTTTCAAAAGATATATGTGATAGTGTGAGGATCAGAGAAAAGATCTGATATTATTAGTTCTTGAACTGTTATTTTCTGGCACTTGGAACATACCAATAATGTTAAAAATATTTAAATAATATATTTTTATATTTGTCTACCTCACTGGACTGGGATTTATTCTTTTGCTTAACCTTTTATGTTCAGAATCTGACATGGCAGAATCAAACACATGGTAAGAACTCAAGGTTTGTATCTGGAGAATAAGTGAGTCACTTGTGCCAAAGTGGCCTGGGACTTTACCTTGATAATTTTTAAGGATGGTGACTCATTTTTACTGGATGCTCACTTGGACTAAGCAAACTAGTTCTAAATATTCTTCTAAGGTATGGGAACTAAATAGAGAATTAAATAACTATAACTGTGGAACTAAATATAGAATTAGTCACTTGGGTGAAAGTGATCTAAGACTTTACCTCAATAATTTTCCAGGAAGATGACTCTACTCTTTCATGATTGTTTTACTAGACAAAACAATATATATAGTTCTTCGTGTTCTTCTAAGGTACCTAATCTTAATACATGTTTGAATGTTCCTGAGGCACCAAGCAATGATGGAACAAGGTCCACTTTTTTTTTTTTTTTGAAGGAGAATGACTCTTAGAGCTCATTAGGTGCTAGAAGAATTTGCATTCATATAAAAAAACTGATTAACATAAAAGGCAATGATACTGAATATGGAACAACATCTAAATTAATTAGTAAAGAAAAATAAAATAAAACCCAAAGTGGGGTTAACAAATTCTTCTCATAAAGCCTTTTACATTTGCCAATGGTGGGTCACAAACTTTGTTTGTTAGTACTTTTAGCTACTACAAAGAGAGAGACATCATTACATAATTATTATGTCCACAAAACAGTGTATAAAGTAGCTCTAACATTTCCTGTTACTGAGAGTCAAGAGAGAGATTTCCTCTCCGAGTCCACGTTTCAGACAAATGTGTATGTGTTGAATGGAGTCAGTCATAGAGTATATATAATAAGATCTGTCCAGTATATACTCGTAACATCTTCCAATGCAGGCTTGTGGAATAACACTGAAAACAAACTTAGTCCAGGGTGCCTGGGTGGCTCAGTTGGTTAGGCATCGACTCTTGGTTTCAGCTCTGATCATGATCTCACAACTCATGAGTTCACATCCCACACCAGGCTTTGCGCTGATATTACGGAAGCTGCTTGGTATTCTCTCTCACCCTTGTCTCTCTGCTGCTCCCCTGCTCATGCATGTGCAGTCTCTCTCTCTCTCAAAACAAATAAACTTAAAAAAATTAAAATACACATCTAAGTTACTGAATGAGTAAATTTATAAAATGGCAGCTGAGTTGCTTGTCTTCTAAAAATGATGTGTTGAGTTTTAGAAAATTTAACCCACAGAACTTCTTTTAAACATTAATTATACAATATATCCAGTTGTCCAAAATTGTTACTTTAAATCTTTGTTATAATGTTATCTTGTATAATGCTCACATTTTCTCTTCCCTCTGGCAGGAGGACATACATTCAGCTTACTAACAAATTGTCAAATCATTAAACTACCATTAATATTGATTCAGAATGATTCCCTAAAATTGCCATCTGATCCAACATAAAATACTTTTATAAACCCAGACACTGAAAATAAAAATAAGGTTCAAATTCTCTGTTAACATCAATATCTGAGGTTGTAACCCTACAGCTTTGATCATGGCCAGAAAACTAAAGGTCCAAATAGATCAGAAGAAGTGATGTAATATCCTACATAATTCCTAGGAGTTATCTCTGAATGTTGAGAAGTTATGGTACTTCCAGTACTGGAAATAGGTAGGAGCTGTGTCTAAAGCTTGCCTTGTTCTCATGGGGCTGTGGCATACCGGCCTTCCAGTGGACTAAAAGGAAACAGGCCCACATGAAGTAATGTCCAATAAAGAAGACTACCACAGGATAGAGAACACGATTTCCCTTTATAAAAATGGGATGTTCTTCTTTCTGGATCTGTTTAAATGGAATCAAAATCACAAAAGTGCAGAAAGCAAATGTATCACAGAAATTTAAAATGCAGTACTCAGGTTGATTAGAACCCCTGTGGAGACAAGGTAGCTTTGCAAGGAACTTCACTTCAGAGGACTTCCTTTATAAAATCCAGTCCAAAAGTGTCTGGAAACTACAGATATAGAAGCAGGTGACCTAACATGATGAATCTGGAAAGATGGATGTAGAGGATGTTCCTGAGATTTGATATTTTATGAAAAGTTTTGAATGTAACAAAACAAAACAACATCAAGAACAACAACAACAAAACACCTAGATGACCTCTGTTCCTTGGATAACCTGATTTGGCACTTTTAAATTTGTTAACTTGTTAATTTGCTCACAACTACATCTGTTTTTTTTTTCCCCACCTTAGCTCTTGGTGAGATAAAAATCTAAAGCCCCAAATATGCATTAAAAACATTAAAAAAAAAAAAAGGAAACACACCTAGGTAGCTAATTTGAGCATCTGACTTCAGCTTAAGTTATGATCTGGCAGCTTGTGGGTTCAAATCCCACGTAGGGCTCTGTGCTGACAGCTCAGAGCCTGGATTCTGTCTCTGTTGCTCTCTGCCTTTACCCCACTCATGCTCTGTCTCTCTCTCTCTCTCTAAAAAATAAATAAACATTTAAAAATTTTAAAAAAGTTCAGGAAAATAACACTTAGTGAGAAGCATACTTGAGGAACTTTCCTAGGCAGATTTATGTTTAACTTTTTTATTATAGGAAATTTCTAACATATACAACAATAGCATAATAAGACAGTTCTCACCCACCACCCACCCAATGCAACTGCTGCTCTGATAATTTAAGAACAAGTGCTAAAAGTCCAGAACCTCCTTTGGAAAAAATTAGAGGGGTTGCTGAAAGAATTATGAGCAAAATAATCCTACAAATATCTCTTTTTATTTTTTGCTTTCAACTTGTGCTGATAAACATACCAATGCATTATATATGAAATGCATACTTTGAAAAATGCAAAATACAAAAAAATGCATATTTTAAAAGACTCAAAACTCATATTTTAAAAGACGTGGTAACTCAGTTGAGCCTATGACTCTTGATTTTGTCTCAGGTCATGATCTCACAGTTCGGAGTCTTGGCACAGAGACTGCTTGGGATTCTCCCTCTTCCTCTCTCCGCGCTTCCCCTGTGCTCACTTGCGCTTTCTCTCTCACTTGCACTCTCTCTCTCTCTCTCAAAAATAAATAAATAAACCTAGAATATGTGTTTAATAATTAAAATAAAACAGTAAAGGTAGAATGGAATCTAAGGAAGAGGAGAAATTAAAATGTTAAAGATAGACTGAAAGGGAGAGAGAAGAATGGATAGAGTAAGTTCCAATATTTCCTCTTCATCTTTGGTTCCATCTCTGGTATTAATGTATCCACTTTACCCTTACTCCTCAAAACGTATCCTTGGGCCAACAGTTGACTTTCAGGCTCCCTCCCACAAAGTATTGAATCAGAATCTGCATTACCAAGATCCAAAGGTGATATATATGTCCATTCCATTTTGAAAAATACTCCTCTAGATCACAATGTTAATGAACTGACATGCTGAGGGAGAAAAAGTGGATACTCTGAAACAAGACAGAACATGAAACAAGAAAACATATGCAATCAGCCAACTGTGTAATATAAAGAAAATTTCTATTGATTCTATAACTGTGAATGCATCAGTTATTTTATAAAGATAGAAAGCAAAAATAGATATAAATTTTAAGTACTATTTCCTGCCTGTTTTGTGGAGGGGGGGATTGAAGGAAAAAAATCAGCATAAAACATAAAGATAATATGAATGGCTTTTCTTGATGTTTTTTTTTCTTTTCATCTTATTGCTTCTAGGAAGCCTATAAGCTGTCACATAAGCTAATATTAAAAGCAACAAATTATACTTTTGTTTATTCAATTTGAATGATGCTTGTTAAAATTTTATGTTATATACAATTGCTATCAGATTTTATGTGTCCAATTAATATTACATTAAATGATACTTTTGTAAAGGAATTAGCAAAATGAAGCAGATGTTTAGGTTCTTAAAATACAGCTGTTATTAAAATTAAACAATTAGCAGCAATATTACAGAATAATTTTTCACATATTATATAACAATTATAAAAGTGGTTTGTTAAGAGATCTAAATTTTCGTACACTGTCACTGCTTAGACCTACAAACAAGATCACATTTAACATGAATTTACAGGGAAGAATATAAAATATAGAAATGAGACAACATTTATATAAATCTATGACATTGAAAACTAGAAGAGCATCATAGACATAGGACAAAGGACTATAACTGTTTCTGTATTATTCTGACATATTTTGACTGAAAGGAGATAATTCCATTTTTTACTCTAATATTTTTAACTGAAAATGAAACTAATTCTTAAGTCTAATAATCTCAGAAATGACTTTAATTAGCACCAATGAGATAGTTCATGAAACAAATATTTATGGAGAACCTTGTATCCTGTATGATTGATTCACAGTTGTAAGATAGAATGATATTTTGATGTTCTTCCCCTACTTTTCAAATGTTAGAAATTTTTCTTACTTTCAGACCTGCCTAAATTACAGAAAAAAATTTTAATGGTAAAATCTTAGGTATTTTTTCCTTAATTTGTGAAGACAATGATAAATGTATTTTCAAGAAGAATACACAGAATATTTACCTAATTTTATCCTGATGTAATGCCTGAGTCCAGTTCCAGCAGGTCCAGGGCTCCCTGAAGGATGGATGGTGCTGGTGAAAGGGAGTGAGAGAGCCTCGGCTTCTTTCTGCTCACCAGGCAGGCATCTCTGCACTGACCAGAGCGTCAGCTTTATTTATTGAAAAAACTGTATGGGGTACAAAACAGGAGTGGCAATTGCTTTAGACAATGATTTCTGATGACAAATTCTTTGGTATGTAAAAATTTCCCAGAACAGAGATTGGTAGAAGACTCATGCATAATCTTCATCAATAGTGATTGAAGTAGGAGACTAGATGCTTATCACATGGGGAAGGAAGGTATCCTTAGCATTCAAATACAAAGCAATGTTTTTAGCATAGCAAAGGCAAGAGTTAGTTCTTGGTGAGCAGGGGTCAAGAGCCCGTTTTCTGGAAGGGAAGAAAAACAGGTTTATCAGGAAATATAATATTTGCTCCTATAATCACAAAAGAAGAAACTCCTATAAGTTCCTTCACAAGGTCTGATACTGGTCAGCCAGGTGCCTTGGGGGTCGGTGCTTACCAAAATTTGAGGTGGAGGTAGAAGTAGGTCACCATCTCTAGGTGAGAGGCCTCCACCTTGCAAACCCGCCTTATGTTAGAAATGGCTCCCAGTGAAGTAATATTTACTTAATTTTATTTTTTTAATCAAACAATAAGGTAAAGTCAGACTTCTTTGAAAATAATTAAAACTCAATGGACTATGCAATGTACCTACCCTCCAAATACCTGAAAGTCAGTATTCATTTCAAAGTCAAATCTTGGCATGGAGAAGGTGACTTATGTTACTTTGTTGTCATTAAAAAGTCTTTAAATGTTTTAAAAATAAATTATTTAATACATGGTAAAATCAAATATTTTATGCACTTTATACAACCTTTTTTCTGAAAATATTGTTCATTTGAAATGAAAGAGTAAGAAAGTAGAATAGCTTTCTCTCAACTATATTTAAGATCTTCTTATAATATCTTAACGTTAGCCTATCATTTTGATTTCTAACCCATTAAAATTACCCTTTTCTTGTCAACTATTTTAGACAAGAAATTTTAAATTAAATGAAAATATTATTAAGCCTCTTTTCCATAGAGAACAAATAATGCCTGAATGCACCATTTAATGATGAATCTTCATCATGTGCAGTAAGTTTAAATATCAATAAATGAAGTCACATCTTGTGCAAAGTATTCCTCAAGATTTATTTCATTCATGCTTAAATAAATTTTTCAGCCAAGTGAAGAGCATTTATTTCAATGTAAATTTCACTGCAAACACATATTTTTAAATATTCAAAATATTCAGATGACTGTCATCTTCTTTTTATTCAAGTAACAGTATTTATTTATTTGTTTTTGTTTCAAACTTTTCTTTAAATTCCAGTTAGTTAACACAGTGTTACTAATGCTTTCAGAAGTAGAGTTTAGTGATTCATCACTTACATATAACACCCAGTTCTTATCACAAGTACCCTCCTTAATACCCGTCATTCATTTAGTTCCTCCCACCCACCTCATCCTATCAATCCTCAGTTTGTTCTCTATAGTTAGGAGTCTGTTTTATGGTTTGTCTCTCTCTCCCTCCCTCCCTCTCTCTCTCTCTCCCTCCCTGTTACTTTGCTTTGTTTTTTAAATTCCACATGACTGAAATCATTTGGTATTTGCCTGTCCGTCCTTCCTTCCTTCCTTCCTTCCTTCCTTCCTTCCTTCCTTCCCTTCCTTCCTCCCTCCCTCCCTCCCTCCCTCCCTCCCTCCTTTCTTTCTTTCTTTCTTTCTTTCTTTCTTTCTTTCTTTCTTTCTTTCTTTCTTTCCCTTTCTTTTGAGAGAGAGACACAAAAAGAGAGGGGCAGGACATAGAATCTTAAGCAGCTTCCACACTCAGCAGGAGGCTGACATGGGACTCAATCCCATGACCCTGGGGTCATAACCTGAGTTGAAATCAAGTCGGACACAGAAACTTTTTATGTGGATAAAATGCCAACAGTTCACATTTGCCTTTGTTTCCTTTGCCTCCAGAGATATATCTAGAAGTTGCTACACATGAGGACAAAGAGGTTGCTGCCTAGGTTCTCCTATAGCATTATGATGGTTTCAGATCTCGCAAATAGGTTTTTTATTTACTTTTAATTTATTATTGTGTATGGTGTAAGAAAGTGGTCCAGTTTCATTCTTTTGCTTGTTGCTGTCCAGTTTTCCCAACACCATTTGTTGAAAAGACTGTCTTTTTGCCATTGGATATTCTTTCCTGCATTGTTGAAGATTAGTTGACCATATAGTTGTGGTCTATTTCTAAATTCTCTATTCTGTTCCATGGATCTATGTGCTTATTTTTGTGCAAGTATCATATCTTCTTGATCACTACAGTTTTGTATGATAACTTAGAGTCTGGAATTGTGATGCCTTCAGCTTTGCTTTGCTTTTCCAAGAATGCTTTGGCTACTTGGGTTTTTTTGTGTTTCCATGCAGATTTTAGAATTGTTTGTTCCAACTCATTTGGTGTTTTGACAGGGATAACATTAAACCTGTAGATTACTTTGGGTGTAAAGGCATTTTAACAATACTTGTTCATTCAGTCTATGAGTATGGAAAGTTTTTCCATTTTTTTTTTTTTTTGGTGTCATCTTCAATGTCTTTCATAAGTATTCCATAGTTTTCAGAGTACAGATCTCTTATCTCTTTGGTTAGATATATTCCTAAGTATCTTATGGTTTTTGGCACAATTGTAAATGGAATCAGTTCCTTGATTTTTCTCTGCTCTTCATTTTTGGTGTAAAGAAATGCAACAGATTTCTGTATGTTGATTTTGTATACAGTGACTTCCCTTAATTCATTTTTTGGTGAGGCTTTCAGGTTTTCTACATAGAATATCATTTCATTTGCAAATAGTGAAAGTTTGACTTATTCATTGGTTATTCGGATGCCTTTGATTTCTTCTAGTTGTCTGATTGCTGAGGCTAGTATTTCCAGTACTATGCTAAATAACAGTGATGAGAGTGGACATCCCTGTCTTGTTCCTGACCTTAAAGAAAAAGCTCTGTTTTCCCCATTGAGGATAATATTAGCTGTGGGGTTTTTTTTGTATATGGCCTTTATGATGTCGAAGTATGTTCCCTCTATCCCTACTTTGTTGAGGGTTTATATCAAGAATCAATGCTGTACATTGTCAAATGCTTTCTCTGCAAATTTTGAGAGGATCATATGGTTCTTATCCTTTCTTTTATTAATGTGGTATGCCACATTAATCGATTTGTGAATATTGGACCACTATGTAGCCTAGAAATAAACCCCACTTGATTGTGGTGAATGATTCTTTTAATGTACTGTTGGATTTGATTTGTTAGTTGAGAATTTTTGCATCCATGTCCTCTTTCATTATTTTTTTAAATTTTATGTAGATCCAAGGTAGTTAACATATGGTATAATAATGGATTCAGGAGTAGAACCCAGTGATTCATCCCAGGGCTCATCCTAACAAGTGCCCTCTTTAATGCCCATCACCCAGGTAGTCCATTCCCCCACCCAACACCGTGCCAGCAACCTTCTGTTTGTTCTCTGTATCTAAGGGTCTCCTATGGCTTGCCTCCCTCTGTTTTTATCTTAATTTTCCTTCTCTTTCCCTATGTTCACACGTTTTGTTTCTTAAATTCTACATATAAGTGAGATGGAACAAGAATGTGTATTAGTAAGTAAAAGAAGTCAGTGAAAGACAAACACCATATGATCTCTTACTTTCTTTAGCAAAGAAGATAACCTTCTCATTGTAGGTGTTCTTTGGGAACTATGTTTATCTCACAATGCTCATGTTGAAATGATAGCTCAGATACATTGTACTTTCTTTTAGGCATAACACTATGTTGTGAATTCGCCCTTCTCAACTATACTTGTGGCTCAGGGATTTAAGATTATCTCATGCAACACTTAAATATAAAGAAAGGAGTTGAATATTATAAAATGTCCTGATTTCTCAAATGGAGTATAAAAAATATCTTGTGCTTTAGTTTCTTTAGAAACAAAACTCTTCATTTCACCTTTTAATTTTATTGATGTGTTCACCTTTTAAAATTTATTTCTGAAGTAGCTCTATCCTTGCTCAAATTGAATAAATGTTAAATTAACAAATATTTGCTTTTTAAAAATTAAAAAAAGTAGAGGGATGGTGCTTCCAGTTGTGCTGCAAATAAATGAAATCTATTACATTTTGAAAGATGATGTCACAGAGTTTTAACATTTACATTTTATTTTCAGATGTAAAGTATTTAAAAGAAGAGGATGCCAATCGCAAGACGTTCACTGTCAGCAGCACACTGGATTTCCGAGTGGACCGGAGCGATGATGGTGTGGCTGTAATCTGCAGAGTAGACCATGAATCCCTCAATGCCACCCCTCAGGTGGCCATGCAGGTGCTAGAAATACACTGTAAGTAAACACTGCTCCCTTCCCAATGATCTCAGCAAAAGCACCTCTCTTCATCTATATTTAAAATCATTTCCAAATGTCCTGAAGTTACCTCACAGGCAAAATCTACAGCAAAATGAAGTACAACTACCCTCACGGGTATTCATCGGATTCAAAGGAAAGAAGTCCTTGCCAGGGTATTATTCTTGACAAGAAAGAGAAATAGGTTACAACTTCTAAATCTCTTCCACAAGATAACTTGACATAAGCGTACTTATCTGGGTGGGGTAGGATCTGAGAGGGCCTTGATGGACCTTAGTGTATGAAAGTAACTTGGTTAATCACAAACGTGTTGTGCTATCTGTGGTTTAACATGAGACAATGTTTACCTTCTATATGAGATAATCTGACTTTTATAAATACAGAGGCACATCCATTGTGGTTTCTTCATCAACATCATCATTACCTACAAGTGAGAGGAACAACATTAATTGGATGTCTCCAATGGGTAAGGAGCCGTGCAAACTGCTTTGCTGGAATTATTTAATCTCATGTCTCATGTTTGGGTATCAGCATAAAAACCTGATGATGATTAGTGACTCTTTTTAATCACAATTGATGGATGAGGACACTGAATATTATAGTGGTTGAGTCACTTGGCCAAGTTCACACAACTAGCAAATGGTAGACTTGTAATCATGACATTGTTAGTAGTTAGAATGGCATTTGGAACACAATAGGTGATTTATAAATATTTATCCACATGAAGATGAATCAACTGAGATATATAAGAAAAAGTTGAACCCAGAAGATTATATTTCTGAATTGTATTACTTCATTTTTTTTAATGTGAAGTTTTTCTTTGCTTTTACAATCTGTGATAAAGTTATAGTTTGAGTTTAGAATTTGTGTGTGATACAAAATTACATTAAAATCCCAAAATGTTAAATCTAAGTAATAGTCTTAATAGACCTCATTGGATTTTGTTTTTATCTATTTATTCAGCAAGAACTTGTTGGGGCCCTACTGTGAAAGAGGCATTGCTTTTGGCACCAAGGTTATATAAGTGACCAAAAAAGATTAGCATTAAAAACAAGTTAAGATAGTCTTCATGTGTCAGAATTACCATCACCAGCCACAAAATTCAGTTCTCTTTTAGCATCCATTTTAGGTGAGAATGATAGAAAAGCAAAATAAAATAAAAATAGCATATGGCATGCTATGTATTAAGTACTGAGTGGAAAAAATAGAGCAGAGTTGATGAGGAGTGCAATCTGAGTAATGGGAATGGAGGTATATATATATATATATATATATATATATATATATATACAGGCACATACACATATATATACACATATGCACATGCATATATACAATATTTATATGTAAATATATATGTATTATAAATATATACTTATATGTAAATATATATGCTGTTTATATTATACATACATTTAAATGGAATACACACATACACATATGTATATATATACATATACATATATATGTGTATATATATATATATAATACAGAGGGAAGAGCAAGTACAAAGGCCCTGAGGTAGGAGCATGTGTAATGTTTTTTGTGTTTCTTAAAACAGCAAGAATACCAGTAAGACCAGGATAGAGTAGAGAACTGGAGAGTACTTATGAGAGAAGATCAGAGAACTACCATGGGGACCAGGCTTTTTTCCCCCACTTTCTAGTAAAAAAACGTCAATCTGATTATGTTGCTTAATCATTGCCCACTGTTTTGATTATTCTTAGTTTACTAGTAGTGGAAATTATATATTTTAAAATTTTTTATGTTTTTTATTTATTTTTGAGAGACAGAGACAGCGTGAGCAGGGGAGGGTCAGAGAAAGAGGGAGACAGACTCTGAAGCAGGCTCCAGGCTCTGAGCTAGCTGTCAGCACAGAGCCCGACAGGGGTCTTGAACCCACAATCGTGAGATCATAACCTGAGCCGAAGCCGGACGCATAACCGACTGAGCCACCCAGTCACCCCTATCATAATATTTTAAATACTTTCAATTATATTAAGTTAGTTTCTTAAATTTCCTTCTGTTATTGAAACAGATTCTGCAGCAAGCATATTTTAGAGCCCAAACTGAGATTTTTTTTCAAATTTCAGCATGTATTTGCAGTGACATGTTGGAACAATTACTGAAACGTCTTGATCTTTGATTATAAACTAGACAATTAGGTTCTTCAAGGATCAAACTAGACAACATTTTTGTGGTATTTAATGAACTTTCTATAAACACCGGTTCCCTTAGTTAGTTCAGGCTGCTGTAACAAATATACTCATAGACTGGGCTTATAAGCAAAAGTTTATACTTTATTTCTTATACGTTGTAGGCTGGAAGTCCAAGGTCAAGGATCAGGTAAGGGGCCTCATCCTGGCTCATAGTGTCTGCACATGGCAGAAGGAGCTAAGGAGCTCTCTGTTTTGTTTTGTTTTGTTTTGTTTTGTTTTGTTTTGCTTTGTTTTTATAAGGGCACTAAGCCCAGGCATAATCTTCCTAAAGCCCCCCACCTCCTAATACATCACATTGGGGATTAGGTTTCAACATATGAATTTTGGAGGGACATAAACATTCAGCCTATAGCACCTTCCATTTTCTAGTCTTATTTAATATGTCTTTAAACATAATGTGGAAGATTATATAAATTAATATGTGAGAGGTTATCAGCATCTTGATTTAAACTTTTTTCACTCACATATAGAGCAAGTAAGAATTTAAAAATAATATTTGATTACTGATTTAAGTATAATTTTTAACATATCATAAAAGAAAATAATACAAATTAAGTCATAAAAGTATTAAAGTCACCAGCCCAAGATTAATCACTGAAACCCATCAATAGTAAAGCAAATCAGATATACTTAGTTTGCTATGGCAAAGAAGAAGTTCACACCAAAGGATTCTCTGGTGCTGGTAAAACAGTTTGAAGAGGGTTTGTCCTGAATCTTCTAAAGAGGGTTCTAGGTTGAATGCTGCCAAGACTGGGGACAAACAGCAGATGTATATGTTGACAGCTTTTACCTGGAAAGCAGACATTAAAGCAGAACTAGGTTTGCTGTTATAAAGATGCAGTGGTTCATCATGCTAATTTTTTGTGGTTGGTGAGTGTCCTGGTCTGTCTGATTTCAGACCTGAACATGGAACAGACTTGCCTTTGTCTTCTTACACCCCACAGTCACAGAGCAGCTCCAACTGATTATTGTTTAGATTCTAGAGAATTCTTTATGTTTGTTGAGAATATTTCAGCCTAGCTGTAAGATGCCAATTGTTAGCTGCCAAAGTCATTTTCGCTTTTTTGAGAGTCTAAAATGGAACTATTATATATATACTTCCTGGGCATTTTTTTGCTATTCACTGTATTTCACTGTGCATTATTAAGTGAACTTCACGGAAGAAGGCTATTGAATTCCCTCATTTTTTAGAAAGTTTTACATGAAAAATGTTATACTTGCTGTCCAATTAAAACAGCAACTCATTTTATCATGGTTTAATATGTAAGTGGCTGAAGGCAGAGACCATATCTATTTAAATTATATATTTCAGCATCTAGCATACCACCATTCAAGTATGTGAAGGTAATTAAAACTAACTGATGATAATGCTGAATGTTCCCCTAGGGATGCAGAACATTCCCCAGAAATGAAACAAGGAGTAGAGAGTGAAGAGGGGGCATTTAGCAATAGTTTGAATTAAAATTAGAGCAAATTGAGCAAATTGTGTGTGGTCTTAATGGCTCTGCATAGGTACCCATGTGCAATATACATGATGTGAAAATTTCCATGGGTGTAAGTAGGAGGAAATAGAAAGAATTGAAAAAGGAAGAAGGTGGTTAGTCTAGAATTTGTAGAAAATAAATTTAGGATTTCCACATTGTTTTACAATGGTCCTATCATGAAAAACCACAAAGATTGACTCAAATGGAGCCCCACAAGCAAAGAGCTGCCACTGTTTTCTGCAGTAAGTGACCAGAGTAAATATATTCCCTTCCATAGTGAAAAGTGAAGACGAGGCGTGGAATTAAAATTCTGTGAAAAAGCAGGTTTGATAAGAAATTAAAAAGGAGAGGGGTGCCTGGGTGGTTCCGACTTCAGCTTAGGTCATGATGTCACAGCTGACATGATCTCTGTGCTGACAGCTCAGAGCCTGGAGCCTGCTTTAGATTCTGTCCCCCTCGCTCACTGCCCCTCGCCCACTCATGCTCTGTCCCTGTCTCAAAAATAAATACATTAAACATAATTTAGAAAAATTAGAAAGGAGAGTTAAACACATAGTATGAAGAGCAAAATATATATAATAGGAGGAATTGTATTTCTAGGGCTATGTTTTAACTCCATAACCCTGTGATTCATAATTTAGAAGGATTCAGCCTATAAAGTATGTCACAGCAATGTTCATTTCTTTATAAAATATTAATCCTAAATTTTAATGCCACTATGAAGGAAGATAGTTTCTTTAAACATAAAATTTCAGAAACTCTAGACTCACTGTGAGCCACAAATGCCTGCAAATTTCACACAACAGATAATAGCATCCTCTGTACCTGAGCCATGGAAAAGCCCCTCTTTTTTTATAGATGGAAATTCTAATTCATCCTTCTATTTTTATGCAGATCTCTTTGAAAACAATAACTTTTTATTTGTCTGATTTAATTTTTAGAAGAGCAGATTGTATAAGTCAGATTTTATTTAATTCTCAGTAAGAATAATATATCTTCACAAACAGAAAGAAATATGCACAAAACATAGAAAAGAAGAAAATAACTGAACATTCATTTTCTATACATGACACTGACAAAACTTCATAAAAAGGCAGCTATTATTGAAAAGGAGAAACATAAGAGACAGATTAGTAAAGTATTTCAGAATAGTGAATGCTCTGAGAAAGTATTTTAATACTATGGCATTGAACTAACAATATGGATAAATAAGAACCTAAACTTTAAGTCTCTTGTATGTATGTGTGTTTTAAGTGAATAATATATTATATATATAATATAAATAATTCATCAAATTATGAAATCTTTTGCCATCATTATTTGATAACAGTGCTATTCTTTACCTATAAGTAACTGTTTACACATGCATATCATAAACAAGTTTTAAACACATCATTACAATAGTTCACTGAAGAAAATCTTCTTGTGACCC
Organism: Suricata suricatta; assembly: GCF_006229205.1. Classification (NCBI taxonomy): domain Eukaryota; kingdom Metazoa; phylum Chordata; class Mammalia; order Carnivora; family Herpestidae; genus Suricata; species Suricata suricatta. The sequence goes on from NC_043704.1 coordinate 38,675,103, forward strand.
TAAACAAAATCCTCCGTGTAAGCAATCATATAAAAAACATATATGCTAGGTGTAAGCACCCCAAAAAGAAAAAAAAAAGAACAGAAGCAAGGAAGAAAGGAAGGAAGGAAGGATGGGAAGGCAGGAGGGGGGAGGAGAGAGGGAGGGAGGAGAGAGGGATGGAGAGAGTGAGAGGAGGACAGGAATGAGGAAGGCAAGAAGGCAGACAGTAAGGGAGGCAAGAAAGAAGGAAGGAAGGGAGGGAGGAAAAGAAGGAAGGAGGGAAGGAAATTTGATGGAAGCCGCAGTGTTAAAGTTGTGTATTTAGGGGAGATCAGTTAGGGAGCACCTGGCTGACTCAGTTGGTAGCGTTTGTGACTCCCAGTCTCAGGGTCATGAGTTCATGCCCCATGTTGGGCATGGAACCTGTGTAAAATAAAATATATATATATGAGATCAGTTAGGATAATTACTGAAAATAAATCCATTATATTTCTTTAAATAACAGAAAAAATATGGATTTATTTGTTGCTATAATACTATTTTTATAAAGAAAAAAATGGTCAGTATAGTCCTGACCTTTACCTCCTTGAAGTTTTTAATTTCTATTCTAGCTAATATGCAAATGAATAATCAATTTTCCCTTAAGACCTTGTTAAAAAATGTATTGCTAAAGAAATTCCTTTTTTTCTCTTTTAAACAGAATTACTTTATTCCTAGATAAACTGAATTCTTGACTGTACATTATTTGCTACTTTTCTGGACTGTTTAATGTACATGATCAGTTCTCCCTTTAGCGCTACTTTTCCTAAGAAAAAAATTAAGATTACAGGGCACCTTGGTGGCTGTCAGTTAAACTTCCTAAGCTTCTGACTTCAGCTCACATCATCATCTCACGGTTTGTGGGTTTGAGCCCCACATCAGGTTCTCTGCTGTCAGCAAATAGCCCTCTTCAGATCCTCTGTCACCCTCTCTCTGCCCCTTCCCCAATGGAGCTCTCTCTTTCCGTCTCTCAAAAATAAATAAATAGGGGTGCCCATAGGTGACTCAGTCTGCTAAGCATCCGACCTCGGCTCAGGTCATGGTCTCATGGTCTGTGAGTTCGAGCCTCGCATTGGGCTCTGTGCTCATGGCTCAGAACCTGGAGCCTGCTTGCGAGTCTGTGTCTCCCTCTCTCTCAGCCCTTTCCCTGCTCATGCTCAGTCTCTCTCTGTCTCAAAAATAAATAATAATGAAGGATTTGAAAGATTTTAACTGTTTTGTTTATATTTCCATTTATATCTCTACTGTAGAATTACATTATATAGAACAGACATATTTTCAGATGCAGGCAGAGATTCTTCATTAAATTGAGTTTGTTTTTTCATTAAATGTGTTCTTATTTTTGAGAGACAGAGAGAGCATGAGCAGGGGAGGGGGAGAGAGAGAGAGGGAGTCACAGAATCTGAAGAAGGTTCCAGGCTCTGAGCTGTCAGCACAGAGCCAAATGCAGGGCTTGAACCCACAACTGCAAGATCATGACCTGAGCTGAAGTCAGACACTTAACCAACTCAGCTACCCAGGCCCTCCACTAAATGTAGTTTTTTATTGTCCTTTTTAATTTATAAAAACATTGAGTTCTCACCTACTCAATCCTCCCTTACCTCTCTAGCCCAGGTCAATGTCTTTTAAATTGTTATAGAAAGCACTTGATTAAATGTTTCAGGATATCTAGGTTTATTAGACGGAGAGGTGAGTGTTACAAGTAGAATTTCAAAATTAAACTTATTTGGCATCTCATTTGTGAAATGCTGATTATCTAATTACCTTGTCTATCACAATTTATCTGTGGTTCAGAGACACAGAATGTTAACAGAGTCAGCAAATGTGAAATGTGAAGTATCTGTAGGTCAAATTTCCAAAAATTAAAACAAATTATTACTTTAATTAACAAAATGCCAGATATATGCCTGAGGACACTTTGGAAGGATTTTGAAGTTTCAAAATATTTCACAAAACTCATGAAATAAATACATTTTAGAATCATGAAGTGATCTATCATGCCTAGAAAAAAAAGATACATTTTTCTATATTAATAAAGATAACCTAAAGTTCAACCTCTATCTGAGATCCTAATAGTCTTTTTAAAATTTTTCATTGAAGTATAATTGACATACAATATTTTATTAGTTTCAAAGGTACATTATAGTGATTTGATATTTTCATATATTATAAAGTGATCACCAGAAGTTCAGATATAATCTGTTACCATACAAAGCTATTACAGTATTATTGACTATATTCCCATATTACATCCCCGGGACATTTTTATTTTATAACTGGGAGTTTGTACCTCTAAATCCCCTTTACCTGTTTCACACATCTCTCAATTCTTCCCCCTTTGGGCAGTCTACAGTTGTTTTCCCCTCTCTCTCTATGGGTCTATTTCTGTTTTGTTCATTTGCTTGTTTTGTTCTTTAGATTCCACATATATGTGAAAGTGAATGCATATGGTATTTGTCTTTCTCTGTCTGACTTATTTTACTTACCATAATACCTTGTGAGTGCATCCATGTTGTTGCAAAAGGCAAGATTTCCTTCTTTCTATGGCTGAGCAATATTTCATCACACACACACACACACACACACACACACACACACACACACACCATCTTTTTCATCCATTCAACTGTTGCTAGACACTTAAGTTGCTTCCATATGTTGACTGTTGCAAATAATGCTGCAATGCACATAAGGGTGCATCTCTCTCTCTCTTTTTTTTCTTACATTTATTTATTTTTGAGAGATGGAGAGAGACAGATCATGGGCGGGGGAGGGGCAGAGAGAGAGGGACACACAGAATCAGAAGCAGGCTCCAGACTCAGAGCGAGCTGTCAGCACAGAGCCTGATGCAGGGCTTGAACCCATGAACTGTGAGATCATGACTTGGGCCAAAGTCAGACGTTTAACCGATTGAGCCACCCAGGCACCCCTGCCTATTTCTCTTGAAATTGGTGTCTTTGTTTGCTTTAGATGGAATTGTTGGATCCTAAAGTTGTTCTAATTTTAATTGAGAAAACTCCACTATATTTTCCATAAGTGGCTGCTCCAATTTACTTTCCTACAACAGTACACGAGGTTTCCCTTTTCTCCACATTTTCACCAACACTCATTATTTCGTGTCTTTTTGAGAATAGCCATTCTGACAAGCATGAGGTGATAATCTCACTGTGGTTTTGATTTGTATTTCCCTGATGATGACGAGTGATGTTAAACATTTTTTCATGTACTTGTTGGACATCTATATGTCTTATTTGGAAACATATATTCAAGTCCTCTGCTCATTCTTTAATGGAGTTATTTTCTTGCTATTAAATTTAATACTTTCTTTACATATTTTGTATCGTGGTCCTTTATTGGATGTATGATTTGCAAATAGCTTCTTCATTCAGTAAGTTGTCTTTCATTTTGTTGATGGTTTCCTTTACTCTGCAAAAACTTTTTGATGGAATCCCATTTTTTTTTCTTTATTTTAGCTTTTGTTGTCTTTGCCTGGGAAGGGTTGTTCAAAACACACATTGCAAAGACTGATGTCAAAGAGTGTCCTGTCTATGCTTTCTATTAGGAGTTTTATGGTTTAAGTTTTAAAAATTGAAGTCTTTAAACCATCTTAAATTCGTTTTCATATATGGTTGTCCAATAGATTTTAAACTTTTTCAGGGAGGATACATTCACATATTTCCCATAGTGATACATTATTGACATGTGTCATGAAATAATTATTTGTTCTTTTATGTGTAAAAGACTATTTTGTTTAGTCCTTACAATATTGAATTATTATTATTACTATTTTTTTACATTTATTTATTTTTGAGAGACAGAGAGAGACAGAGTGTGAACAGGGGAGGGGCAGAGAGAGACACACAGAATCGGAAGCAGACTCCAGGCTCTGAGCTAGCAGTCAGCACAGAGCCTGATGCGGGGCTCGAATCCATGAACTGGGAGATCACGACCTGAGCCGAAGTCTGACACTCAACCGATTGAGCCACTCAGGCAGCCCTGAGTTATTATTTAACCAGCAAATATTTTACGTGATCTGAGTGCATGGATTCAGTGTGTTACTATAAAGTTTCTGTTATTAATAGAAATAAACATTTTTTGTGTTATTAAATCTCAGCTAAGAGAAGTGTATGTTAGTGAGTACAGATTCCAAATTTTAACAAATATTAAATTCATATATTAAACTACTCCAATATATTCTCAACTGGCTTGTCCTAATCAAGCTTATTATAAAGTGTGCATTTAAAAAATTTTTAGAAGTTTTAACACTATTTTAAGCACACATTTTTTTTAAACTTTTAAAAAGTTTTAGAAGTTTTAAAATTATTTTATGCTATTCAAAAATAGTTCCCAAATAATGGAATGTATAAATGGTACAGATGACAATGTATCTTTTTCAGTTAATTTTAAATCAATTTAACTGAGACTAAAAGCTGGATAATAAAGTGAGGCAGAAAAGATTTTGACAAGTAAAACCTAATATTGAGAAAATAAGCACAAGTTATTAATATCCAATATTTTTTTACTTCTAATTTAATAGCATTCTGCTTTAGAAATCTATTTTTAAAATATAGTTTAAGGCTGATTTTTCCAAATAGACTACATATTTTTGATTAGTGTCCTATATTTTATTAGTGTCCTAAAATTTTCAAATTATTCTGGTTCTGTTTTCTGATTGAAGTGTAATACACACACACATTTCTATGAGAAAATAGATGATTAGAAAACTATAATCAATTGATGTATTGAACTTTATTGGATTAGCTTTTAATATACTTAATATTATTACTATTTACCATCTTAGTTCAAAAGACTTTGTTTTTAATTAATAGGGTATATTTTTCAGAGCAGTTTCAGTTCATAAAAAATTTGAACAGAAAGTACAAAGTTCCCATATATACCCTTATCCTACCCCCACCTCACTTTCCCCCTATAATTAACATCTTACATTATTGTGATACATATGTTAACAATTGATGAACTAATATTGATAGATTTTTCTTTTAAAATGTCCATAATTTACATTAGTATTCACAATTTAAGTTTTATGATTCTATAAGGTTTTGATGAGTGTATAATGCCCTACAGCTATGGTTACAATATCATATAAAATATATTCATTGCACCTAAAGCCCCTGTGCTTCACCACTTGATTGCCCTTCTCTCTCCTCAACTCCCTGGTAACCTGTGATCTATTAGCTATCTGTATAGGTTTACCTTTTCTAGGATGTCATACAGTTGGAGTTATATAGCATATAGTCTTCTCCTACTGTTTTATTTCACTTAGAAATATACATATAAAATTCTGATGTGTGTGGTTTTGTTTTGTTTTTTGGTTTTTTTTTTTTTGGTTTGAGAGCACCTTTCTTTTAACGTTAACTACTATGCTAATGTCTGGATATACCAAGGTTTGTTTATCCATTCACCTATTGAAAAAAATCTTAGTTCCAAAATCCAGTAGTTATGGATAAGGCTATTATATATATCTGTATGTTGGATACAGATATTTATCAAAGGTTTATGTTTGAGCAGAAGTTTTCAACTTGGAGTAAATGGCATTCAAATTTTAATTAGAAAAACTTTGGCAAAAGGCAAATAAGTTGATTATGAAATGAAGAGGCAACGTATCTTCACATTACTAAGACTACAACATAAAATTTAGAAAATCTAAACATGTTTATCTTGTAGTATAAATCATATTGCTGGATTGTATGTCAAGACTATATTTAGCTTTGTAATAAACTGTAAACTATCTTGAAAAATGACTACTTCATTTACATTCCCACCTGTGATGAATGAATGTTCCTGTTCCTCCATGTCCTCACAAGCACATGGGATCATCAGTGTTTTGGATTTAGGCCATTCTAAATAGTGGTGGTATCTCATTTTAATTTGCAATTCCATAATGTCTTATGATGCTGAGCATCTTTTCATATGCTATTTTCCACTTGCATATCTTCTTGGATGAGGTGTCTATTTAGATTTTTGCCAAGTGTTTAATTGCATTGTTGTTTTTCTTGTTGAGTTTTAAGAGTTAGTTATTTGTACATTTTGGATACCAGTCACTTATCACACATATCCTTTGAGAATACTTTCACCCATTGTCTTTTCATTTTTTTTAAGTGTCTTTCTCAAGAACAAACATATTTTATTTAAATAAAGTTCAGCTTATCATCTTTTCTCTCTCATGGATTATGCTTTCTGTGTTGTATCTAAAAAGTTGTCATTAAACCCAAGATCATCTAGATTTCTCCTATCTTATCTTTTAGAAGGTTTATAGTTTTGCACATTACATGTAGGTCTATGACCCATTTTGAGTTAATTTTTGTGAAAGATATAAGGCCTATATTTGGATTCATGTTTTTGCATGTGGATATCCAGTTGTTCTGGCATTTGTTAAAGACTGTCATTACTTCATTGAATTGCATTTGCTCCTTTGTTAATGATCCATTGACTTTATATATGTGAGGCTCTCTCTGAGTTCTCTATTCTGTTCCTTTATTTATTTTTGCGTTAATGCTATACTGCCTAGGATACCGTCTTGAAGTAAGTAGTGTCAATCCTCAGACCTTCTCCTTCTTCAGTATTGTAATTTTATTAATATTTAATATTTATAAACTTATAATTTAAATATTATAAACTTGATTATATTATAATTAACACAAATATAGTAACCAATATATTAAACTTCATTATACTAATCCTTGATATGTCAGGAAAGAATATAATTGCCATTTACCAATCGGGCCTAAGAGCCATATTGTTTTTAGATTTTTAGGTTGTAGGTTAATTTTTGAACGATGTGAAGATGTAATAATAAAGAGATAATAAAAAACAACTTTTTAGACTCTGTAATAATAATTTAAATATAGCAAAGTTGGATTTCTATTTCATATTTGCCATGATTTGATTATGTATATATCCCAAATGGGCAACAACTGTCATGTATGTTCCTGGAACATAACACATTTTAAATATCAAGTCCAGATTTCAAATGTATGTCTACTGTGTCCTATTTAGTTATTGTGTCTGGTTCTTCTTTCACTTGAATTGTCAGAATTAAACACTTGTAAAAACTTTGGAGGTTCCTAATTTTCTCAAAGTCAGTAAACATATCTTTGTTCTTTAATTGCAAACATTTCTATTTTTTGATTTATAAGCCCAAGATAAATTAAAAAATAAAATGAATTTAACTTTTATTGTTATCAAATGACTTTAGCATTTATCTACTTATGAACTACACAAATTCTTATGCACAGAAATCATAAAAATGGAAAAAAAGTGTCATATTTCCTTTTTAACAAATGCTATTTGCAAAATCATTCCTTTGTTTCCTTAGAAACAAAGTGTTTACTTATTGGTTTTTGAGTTTAATAAAATTCATCTAGGATTTCATAAGTGAAGACTTCTGTTTCACTATCATTTATTCTTGAGTCCTACTGTTTTCTCTTTGCATTTATCGTCTGATCTAATAATCTTGAGCTGTCTTTCTCTGTCAATTTTCTTCTCTTGCTATTTTGAGCAGAAAATGAAAGATTCAGGATTCTCAACTTATCATTAAAGCTAAGGAAACAACCAACAATCAAACAAAACTAGAATGATGATATTTTTATTTCCAGATTTCTTTTCTGCTACCATGAAAGAAAATATAAAACTTGAGTAACCCTATAGTGTAAATGGGGATCAGGCAACAGTGATGATTTATTTTCACTCTTATATAATCCTTCCACACCAGCACTATTTAATAGAGTTTTATGTAAAGATGGAAATGCTCTTATCTGTAAGTAAGATAGTAAGTAGTCAATATCTAGGTACATGTGACAACTTAAGCACTTGAAATATAGATCTTATGACTAATGAAGTATGGGTCTAATTTTATTTATTTGTAATCAATTTATATTGAAATTTACATAGCCACATACTACTAGTTGTTACTTTATTGGACACCCTTACTATGATTTTATCATACTTCCGTTTTCATATTATGTCATTCCTTTTAGTATACTTGGGGACAATTTATGAGTTAGGGTTGCGTTAATGGTGAAGTAATTCATAAAATGCTAAAGAAGCAAGATTTTTCATACTACAGAAAATATAACACCAGTATAATTTCATAATGTTATTTTAGATTCACAAGAGTCCAATGTTTTCATGTCATGATTGAAAAGTAAATTTTAAAAAGTAGATTTTCTCTTTGTTTTTTGGAGAACTTATAATAAAAGATACAAATCATGAAATGCAGTTCTAAAAATATAACTGTTTCAAAAAGAAGCTCAACAACTAAAATTGGGGCCTTTGGACTCTAATAATATGCTAAGGGTTAATCTTGCCTATCTTTTTATTATTAAAAACAAGGCTAGTGATTTTCGTTGTTATTACAGAGTGGTAGACAGTTTTATTGTGCCCTCAAAATTCCTTTCAATTTTCTTTGTGATGCCTATGATTTTAGAATTTGTTGTTTCACTTTTGGTTTAAGTGTAGAATGATCACACTGGAGCTCATAAGTGAGTAGTGATCACAGTCCGTTCATTCTTTGAGGCGGTAGGTCAGATGTGCCATAGAGTGATAGGCCACGCTTTGGCAAGACTACCATGTTTAGTGTCCAAATACAGGTTAACAACCACTGCGGTGATATAGCAGCTTTTAAAGAAAATATATTTGGAAAACAGTGTGACCTTGAAAATCAATACTGCATTGTTAAAAGTTCTCATAAGTCACATAAGACTAGGTTGGAATTCAAGCTTCTGTAAGTGACTTTATGCTAGTCACTCTAAACCTAATTTCCTCATTTGGAAAGTATACCTATTTCATGGTTTTTGCAAGGATTAAATCAAGTCATGTATTATAAGTCCTTGATTTTTCATTATTGCTGTTGTTATATTATTATTATTATTACTATTAGGAAAGTAACATATGTTATGGTTGCAAACAAGTTTAGCAAATACTTTTGATGAGGTCTATATATTGTGAGAAAAAAATGTAAAAGCTTGAGAATCCAAACAGGAAACCTATGAAATAAGTAAAAAAAAAAAAAAAAAAAAAAAAGATTGTTTGCCTTGTAATTTTGCCTGGGACATACACTATTTACCATAATTGGGAAAAAAAAGTCATTCTTAAATTTGGTGATTTGACAAAGGGAAATAAGTCAGAGTGAAAAAGATAAGTGTCATATGGATTTCATTCATATATAGAATTTGAAAAACAAAACAATGAATAAACAAACAAAAAGTCGAATCAGACCTTTAAATACAAAGAGCAAACTGATGGCTGCCAGAGTGAAAGCAGGTGTGGCAGAATGGGCAAAATGGGTGAAGCCGAGGGGGAGACACAGGCTTCCAGTTATGGAACGAAAAAGTCATGGGACTAAAAGGCACAGCACTGGGAAAATAGCAAATAATACTGTCTTAGCATTGTATGGTGACAGACGGTAGCTACACTTGTGGTAAGCACAGCATAGAGATGTTAAATCACTATGTGGTACACCGAAACAAAGAGAATATTGTTTGTCACTTATACTCAATACAAAAGTTAAAAATTTGATGATATCAGAAAAATTTTTTAAAAATTAATATATTTTTCTTTCCATTAATGAAAGCTACAAATAAAACCTTTTTATCCTAAAGAAGAAATTTCATGGAGACAATCTGCCATAACTATGTAGTTATTTTTTGATCTGTGTTTTCTCAGTTTAGACATATTTCAAAATATACCATTAAATGTAAGGATTATTATTGTAGTTTTGTGATGACGATGATTTTGGCCTTTGTGATATTTAACAAAATTATGTAAAATTTCAAAGGTTGGGTAACATGAAACAAAAACAAACATGATAGTTGGCTAAATGGTTAACAAAAATAGAAGAGATATTGACTCCCACATTAAGTTGTATAGTTTTGTATCAGATCATCATATTTGACTTAACCTATGCATTGTCTATTAATGTATGTTTGTTAAATAAACACTCAGTACTTAGGCCATCATCCCCTAGCAGATTTATATAATCTAAAACAACTTCATGTTAATGTGTTCATTTCATTGTTTACTGTATTTTTTGCATCCCCATGATGAATTCTATTCATGGTGACTTTGATACATTTTCTTTAAAATAGTATCAAAAGCACAAAGAACTTGAAAAATGTTGAGAAACCCAGTGAGTTCTGTTTTTTTCGTTTCATCCTTTAAACAATGAATTGGAGCTTTTTTTTTTTTTTTAATGAGCTTTCAGAAGTGTCAAAATATCCCTCGTGGTCATGAAATTTAACAAGTTGCCTTCCCGATGCCTTTGCCTAAGCAATCCATCTCCAGTGTTGAAGCGATCAACTAACTCAATTTGTCTCTTGACCAGCAGCCCCCTTCCCGAGCACAGCAAACTCAATCAACAACATTGAATCAATAACTATGCATTTTACAGCACTTTATCAACCATTAAATACCAGAGAGTTTCATTTGATAAATTCTTAAATTTTAGTTTTTATTTTAATTGTTTTAAATTCCTAAATTATAAATTCTTTCATTTCCTAGATATGTTATGATTATGATGACAACTAGAATAATATATTGGAGAAGCAATTATTTTAAGCTAAAATGTAAGTAAGGATAATAAATGAGATAGAGGAAATGCATTTAATATTATAGAGCCCACAGTTCTAGAAATTTACAAATTAGAATGTAAGCAAAAATATTGATGCATTTATTATCTGTATTTTCATTACAACCTTTTTCTTTTACTTAAAATCTTTATGTGGCTCAGCTTTATAATAGAGACATTTTGCTTCTAATAACTCCCTAATCTATTTAGGTTTAAGCACTGTCAAATGCTTAACCTTGATTCTGAGCCTGATACTCACTTGATCACAAACTTAAGATGGCTTCTTATTGCCTCTAACATGATGTCCAAACCCTTTCACCTGACACTGAAGGTTTTGAAAATATACCCCCTGTAACACTGCTCTCAGCACCCATTTAGAGATAACATATCCTATACTTTACACTATTTCTAGATTTCTCACAAACAACTTCATACACACCCACATCTTTACATCAACCCTTTGTTCAACTCTTTGTTTTGACTTTTCTTTGTTGCTTTCAGTTTTGAATTTTGCATGAATTTGAACTGTACCTGATTTATCTTATTTGAATAAATTGCTATGGGTTACTATATTTGTGGATCTATAGTGCTTGAAAAGTGGTAGAGGTCTTGTATAAACACAAATTTGTATACTTTTTTAATATGTAAACTATTGTCACAAAAATAGTTTTTCACTAGAATTAAAAGGAATTTCATAGGCTGTTGAAGGAAAAGTATCTGATAGTTTTGAGCATTCTCTTCACAATGTTGTGAGTTAAAAGGAAAGTGAGAGTTTGAGCTTTACTGTAAAATTACAAACAGGGAAAATAAATTGAACATTTTAGAAAAAGTCAGTCTTACGCAGAGAAAATAGCAGATAGTGCTGCAGCTGAAACAGTCTTGCTTAACTGTTGGACTGAGTTTGTTTTCAGCTTTTTATTTTAGGAAAGTCTTACAATGGCCTTACTCGAGTATTCAGCAATTCCTTCATTTCAGAAGTAGAGATGTGAGGAAAGACCAAGCATCCCATAGAAATGTAGATGGTTTCATAGTTCTCTGGTGGCTCTTAACCTCTTGCAACAAGGAAGAGCTGTATATGTAATGAATAGAATGAATGTAAATGTTTTATAGAAGGGCATTATTGTCATCTTGGGCCAGGTGGTTCTTGGTGCGGGGGCTGTCTTGTGCATTGAAGGATGTTTAGCAGCCTTCCTGGGCTCTGTCTGTGAGATGTTCATAGTATCCCTTCTACATCTCACCAACACCATAAGGAGCAAAAATGTCTCCAGATAATATCAAATGTCCTGGGTCAGGGGATGGCAAAATTGCTTCTAATTGAGAACCATTATTTTAGAGAAAACTCCAAAGATGAATCGGTGTCTAATTTTCTTTAGTATTTATGTGATTACTGAGAGATACTTATAAGGTTGCTAATTAAATTGTTTTGTTCAGAAACCTTTATATAATAACATTGCTATAAGGCAAAGAATCACAACTCTTTTATCTACAAAGTACTTAAAAGTTTTTAATTGTTCTTGGTAGAAATTTGCTGTAAGAATATTTCTGTATTGTTTTATAGAGAAGAGAAATACATTGTTGAGAAAGATATGTCAACTATATGTTCATCTAATCTTTGAGGAGAATAATAATAAGTAATAAGAAAAGGGAATATGTTTCTTTGTTTTTAAAATGTCTTCCCAGTTTTATTGATATGTAATTTTGATAGATAATTGATATATGATACTATAACTCTGTATTAGTTTAAGGTATACGACATAATTAATCACATATATATGTAGTTAAATATATATGTAGTTAACATCTATTATTGTACATAGTTACAATTATTTTTCTGGTGTTGAGAACTTTTAAGGTCTGTTCTCTTAGCAATTTTATTTTTTTTAAATGTTTTTTAATGTTTTTATTTATTTTTGATAGCATGAGAGGGGGAAGGGCAGAGAGAGAAGGAGACACAAGACAGGAAATGGGCTCCAGGCTCTGAGCTAGCCGCCAGCACAGAGCCCGACGCGGGGCTCGAACCCACGAATGTGAGATCTGACCTGAGCCGAAGTCAGAGGCTCAACCGACTGAGCCACTCAGGCGCCCCTTAGCAATTTTCAAATATGCATACAGTGTTGTTAACAATAGGCATCATGCTCTCCATTATATCCTCAGAATTATAAATCTTGTAACTGGATATTTGTGCCTTTTAACCACTCTCACACAAAAGAATATTTTCTTCTGTCAAAGAGGAAAATGATGTGAGAGGAAGATTTAAGAGAGTTAAAAAAAAAAAAAAGAGGAGAGACAAATAGACAGTCTGTGTGATTTACACCCAGAATTCAGTAACAGTCCCAGATAGGTTTTATACCTTGTAGATCACACAGAGTCAAAGCAAACGTTTTGCCAGTTTCCAATTTAACCAGATGAAGAAAGAGTTGATTTTGAAGAACTATAGAAGAAACATAAGTTTCTACACAAAGTACCAATCCCTCCTGTCATCTAAGAGGGAACAGGCACACATATTTATTGAGGTGTGGATAAGATCAGGGAAACAAGATTCAAACTGTGTAAGTGATTTGTGACTATGTAACCGGGCTGAGTGACTCCTCTGAGCCCTCGTTTCATGTTCTGCACAATAAGTCATCCAAGGTCTACCTTGCATGCTGTATAAAAGAGTTCAATGAGCCAATACATATATAGCATTTACAATAATGACTTTTACCCAGTATTTGATCAATGTTCGTTTTATTAGAAGGTTGCTGTGTCAAAAAAATTTGATTTTATAGCACGTTGGTGGCCCTAACCAGTAGGAAAAATATCATAAAAATCTGTTATTCATTTATTAAATAAATATTTAATTGAGAGCCAGGAGTTATATAAGGACCAAGGCTAAATCAGTGAACAAATTAGAATAATCTCTGCTCTGATGAGCTTGCTTTTCTAAGAATATACTAAGCACTCAGTAGCACTATTTATGAAAACTAACACTAGAATTTTACATGTTACTGTGTGAATGTTACAATGCATAATGTTATCATGTTACAATTGTGGTGAAACAATGGATACAAATGGGTAATAGTACAAGGACTTATATGTTTTAGGAACTGTATAAATATTAAATAAATTATTTGGGACCATTCATAGGAAATTACTTTTGTGAGCACAGAAAAATGATCAAGATAATATTTTGCTTTTAACCAAGGATGTGCATAATGCCATGGGCAATGCAATTGACTGTTGCTTTAAGTTATGAACCATCTTTGTTTGACTCAATATATTATGCTGTATGGAATGATATAGTATATATATAGTTAATGATACTTTAGTAAGCTAATAGATGTTCCCTTATGTTTGTTTCTCATCATCCAGAACAGGCTGATGTTATTTTATATAGTCTTAAATTTCTGTAGTATTTCTTTGATTACAAAAGAGTCAAGGTGGTTTTTCCTTTCTTTTTTTATTGGTAAAACATTTGATTTAAAACTTCTTTTTATTCACCTACAAAACCCTTAGTGATGGATAAATGTTGAACCACTGACACTAAATACCTTAAGAGCTTGTGCTTTCAAGATTGTCCATTAGGTGGTTTAATAGTAGCTTCAACACAGATCTTTTCTCTTTTCTAAAATCTTTGTTAAGTGTATAGAAAATCCATTTCACTGGATCAATATCCCTACTTTGATTCAAATCCTGAGTTGTTCAAGGAAAACAGGAGGTGTCCTTCCTTCCCAAGTTGATAAAGCTTTTAAAATTTTGAATAAAAATGGTAATTGTGCATTAATCTATCTCTCGATAGTGATTGTGCTTGTTTCTAAATGAAACCCAGAATTTGTCAGATAAGTAAAAGAAATAATGCTTCAGAATAAAGTGTGTTTTCTTTCTACATCTTACTAATTTTTAAAATAGATTTTAAAGAGTGATATTGTTCCTATAAAAGCCTTGGAAAGGAAATGCTGTGCTTTTAAAATACCTGCTTACGTTGCTTGTGTGCTAATAAGTACTGAAAATTATTTATGGATGAATGAATATATCCCCATTTCCTTATGTAAAACTTTCTCATTTGCTTGCATTTTGAGAGAAATGAGAAGCAACTCATTCATTTATTCATTCAACATGTAAAGAACCCTTACAACCTTTTAGGCATTTTTTTGTTTTTGTTTTTGTTTTTGTTTTTAGTATCTGACAACATACAATTAAATAGGTTAAGACCTTGGATACTGAAGGCTCAAAATGTGATGAATGAAACAGCCATGTAAAAGATATATATGTATATGTATACACACACACACACACACACACACACACACACACACATACACACTAAGTGTAGTGTTTTATATTAAGATATATCCTGTATTATGAAATAAGTTGAACTGAATTATTTACTGTTCTCTACCATTTGTATGTGCTTATTATATATTATATATGTATTTTATATGTTTATATGCTATAGGCATAGAAATTATTAAAAAAAAACAGAAGTGTAACATGGAAGACAAAACTAAGATAAATTCATAGCAGTAATAATGCATTTATACTGACCTCCTTATTTACCATCATTAATTGGTACAGTACAATGTATTATATTAGTAATGTAAAAACAGAATACAATAGAATACTAAAGAAAAATGCCATTTGATTTGTGAAGAAGTGAAACAGGAAGAAATGCAATTCATATTTCATGTAGGAATAGGTTATACCTGAAGCAAGCCTGAAATTACTATTTAAAGTAAACTTTAGTTAAAAGAAAAATTCCCAGTCTTGAGGTGCCTGGGTTGCACAGTAGGTTAAGTGTTAGACTCTTGATTTTAGCTCAGATCACCATCTCATGGTTAGTGAATTCAAGTCTAGCATCCGGCTCTGCACTGACAGCATGCAGCCTGCTTGAGATTCTCTCTCTCCTTCTTTCTTTCTCTAAATTAAATAAATAAATACACTTTTCAAAAATATGCCCAACCCTTTTGAAACAAGAAACTACAACCAAGAAGAGAATCTACAAATATAAGAAATAACTTAAGACACTTAAGAAAAAAGAGCATAAAAAGTTTAAAATTATTAACAGATAACTTGGCAAAGGCATGCAATAAAAGTTTTGGATTATATAGTATTTACTATCTCATTCCTGTTTATAACTTGGTTAGTAAAAACAGTAATTGGCAAATACATGCATAAATTTAAGATCACTTTTTAAAACATTATGTTATTATCGATTGTACATCGTGACACTTTTTAGAAGTGACACTTTCTCCATTTGTTTTGATACCTAACAAAATAAATTGTAGGGAAAAGTATGTTTACATGTTTTTCTTAATTATAAAAATAAATATTTTGAAGAAATCCTAGAGATTGAAAATTCTTAAATTTAACTCAGTTTTTGAAATGGCTATAACTTTTGGTTAGTCTTTTTGTTGGCTAAGATTACTGAATAAGTGTTGGAGTTTATATTAATGTAAATATATTTTTATAGAATATTATTGATATTTCACTAAAATAATTTTAACCTAACAGTGCTTGATCAACTCCCTGTGGATACAACAAAGTGACTGATGAAAATAAAATAGGAATAGTAATGACAGATATCTTTATCATTAAGTAAAAGCCTATTAAAGCTGAAATTACTTTTTGTTATTTAAAAAAAAATTATTTGGGGCATCTGGGTGACTCAGTGGGTTAAGCATCCAACTTCAGCTCAGGTCATGATCTCACAGCTCATGAATTCAAGCCCCGTATCAGGCTCTGTGCTGACAGCTCAGAGCCTGGAGCCTGCCTTAGATTCTGTGTCCCTCTCTCTCTGTCCTTCCCCCATGAGTACTCTGTCTCTTCCTCCTCTCTCTCTTCCAAAAATAAATAAACATTAAAAAGTTTTAATAAATGAGAAAGAAGTTTGGGATAATAATCCCATTACTGTAGTATTTGATATGGTAAAAAAAATGTAATTTTGTGTATATTGTTAAAATGGAATATTTAAAGAGGAACACTGACTTACATGGAAACATAAACTAGGATTTTGGCTAATTAAACAAAGTTCTTCGCAATTCAGTGATACCCCTGCCAAAATCAGAAGATGAGAGAAAACTAGTTTATTTATGAGATATTTGCATTAAAAAACAAATTGGAATTTTTATAGTCATGAAAAGTTGTTATCTAATGTTATCTAAGACAGGAGATTTATACAAGGAAGAGAGTCAGCAATAGGAATTTAATTAAATTAAATTTGAGCTAAGAGTAAAAGTCTAAGATTTATAACATGAATATTTAAGATGAATTTTGCATACAACAGATTGCAACAAAATTTCAATTAAGCATTTTTAATATTTTAGAATGAATATACCAAACTGATAAGAAAATATAGCGAAATTCTTAGTGTATTCATTCCACTAAGAATTTATTTATCAAGCACAGATTTTGTATAATGCATTTTGTGAGATACTGAGGCTATAGCAGTGACTGTTTTAAAATTACATACCTGTGAAAAAGAGAACATAGGGAAGAGGTATCTCTTCTATCAGACTTGAGGGTAATGAACGAATGCCCTTAGCAAAAGATGTTTGAGTTGAGATTCAAAAGAGTTAAATAAGCTCCCTGGAATGGAGCATTTCAGACAATCTGTATAAAAGCAGAATGAGACACATTTATTAAAGGTCCTGAAAGGAAGTATAATTATCTGGAATTCAAAGAAAGAAAATGTATAATAGAAGGCAAGAGAGTAGGGTAAAGATCACATGAAACTGAAAGGCTATCTTACTAATTTTGCTTTTTTAATCTTAAGACCAAAGATTAATCATGCAGAAAATGATGGTACCAGATTTATGTCTTGAGAAGACAATTATGTTAAGTTCTAAGAGTTAGATTTAGGGGGACAAAAATTCACATGAGAGACACCATTCACTAGTGGGGTAACTAGATAAAAGTAGTAACAGTGGAACTATACAAAAAAAATGAATAGATGTGAAAATTATTCAGGAGGTATATCAACCAGACCTGATTAACTGATTGATGATAGAAATACAAGGAAACAGGAGGTGTCTGGGTAGAGGCTGGTAGTATCTACAGAGCTAGAGATTGCTGGATGAAGAACATGGAGGTAGGAGGTAGAGACCTTGAGTTCATTTAGGACATAATAAAGGCACTGTGTCTTTTAGACATTTAAGTGGACACGTCAGACAGGTGCTGCATATATGTACATGTGGTTTGTGGTGAGAGCTGCTCTGAGATGTAAACTTGAGAATGATTGGTGAGTAGATAGAAATTGAAGAGATGACTGTGGCTGAAAAGATCCAACTGGAATTATTGGAGTACAGAGCATGAGATCCATTCCTGGTGATCTCAATAGTTAGGCTAAATGCAAAAAGATAACTCAACAGAACCTGAGAGAGAGTAACCAGAGATATAATAGTTGAATCAGAAATATGGAGTGATGGGGTATGGAGAAAGGGCTATTCTTAAACCTAGCAAAGATAATTCTTAGACATAGAAACTAATCAACATTTTTAGTAATTCTGAAGTAAAATAGAAGGGCATTGTGTTATATCCCTCGATTTTGATTACTTCAGAGGTTATTTGGTGGTCTTCATGAAAATTCCACAGAAGTACATGCAAAACATATTATATGCTTCAGCATTTTCTTATACTTAAAATTCTGTATTTTGGATCTAAAAGGAATCCTGAATCATGCTTCAGGGGATAATTTGTCAAACAAATCTCACCTCTAATAAACTACGGATACAAAACCAGCAGACCTAAGAGAAATCAGACCATATTCCATTTTCCTCTATTCTAAAGCTACCTGCTGCTATATATTTTACCTCACTGAAGCAGATACTAGTGGTGACTTGCCCATATCCCTTTGGCATACACCATGTCTGTGCACTGAGTAGTCCAGGAGTGCCAGAGAAATAATATCCCCTGCTTCCTCTAGAGTAATCCTCAGCCAAACACTAATGAAAATTGGTAAATAGTCCCTAAATACTGCTGTTCCTTGCTCATTGAATAAGATAACTTCGAAGCATTCCCTACATTGTCACTCAGAGTTCCACAGCAGAATCGAATCCCTCTTGACAATCTTGTAATCTGCGCAAGAGCACATTCTTTATTTACTTCCTTCTCTTCCTGTCTCACTTTCCAGGCCTTCCTAATATCATGTCCATAAAAGTCATATCTCAAGGTCTGTTTGTTAGGTTTCTGTATTTGTCAGGGTTCTCCAGAGAAACAAAACTAATAAAATGTATACATAGAGAAAGAGTTTTATTATAAGGGATTGGCTCACGCAGTTATGGAGGCTGCAAATCCCAAGACCTGCAGGCTGAATCACCAAGCTAGAGACCCAGAAGAGCTGATAATTTAGTTCCAAAGCCCTGATAAATTAGGATAGCTGGTGTTATCGAGCCTGAAGGCCAATTGTTACAAGACCCAGGAAGAGCAAATATTTCAGTTTGAGTCCAAAACAGAGAAAAAGCCAATCTTCTAGCTTGAAGACCATCAGACAGAAAGAATTCTCTCTTATTTGGGAAAGGATCATCTTTTTCATTTTATTCAGGCCTTCAACTCATCTGACAAGGCCCACCCACATTAAGGAGTGCAATCTGCCTTACTCTGTCTGCTGATTTAAATGTTGATCTATTACAAAAAGTACTCTCACTGAAATGCCCAGAATAATATTTGGGCAAGTACTTGGGTACCTTTTGGTGCAGTCGACACATAAAATGAACCATCACAGACACCCAAGTTTACACAACTCTCTTTCCTAGAATCACATGTTTCTGATCTTTCTTCTCCTACTTCTTTCTCTGGAATTAAAGCTTGTTTTTGTCAGGATGAAATTACATATATGTATATATGTCTAAGTTCCAAAGACAATAGACCTCATTTTCCAGAATCATTCTGATCCACACTTGTTACCCTGAATAATTGTTCACATTTTGCCTTCACTTTTTAAAATGTTATGCTTTGAAAAAAATATTACACAAGCATCATAGTCAACAACTGATTTCATAAATGTGATGGTGATAATAAAAAAACTACCAAAGTGTAATTTAATCCTTCCTGGTTAAAAGTATGATGAATATATGTCATATTTCCTCAAATTGTTTTATTCTAGGTTATTTCACTTTGAAACTATTTATCATAATATATATGGAATGCTTATTTGCAACCAGGATATAAGTGGTCATTATCATGAATATATTGTTGAAAGGACTGAAAAAGAGTACTTAAAACATATACATAATTTTTAAGTATGATATAAGGTCTTCCACAGGATCATAGTTTACAATTTGGTATATGACAAAGCTGAGTAATATTTTCCTGAAGGAAGAGGACAAACCTAAAAATTACAATTGAGATACTTATTTAATTGGTTTCAAAGTCAAAGAGTGAGTCTAACCCCAGGGTGGTTCAGGTCTTCCATCACAGCTAAGGGAAAGGAATATAACTGTAATGATCTGGACCATCCAGAGTCTACTTTGTTTATTGATGAGGATACAAAGATAAGAAAGAGCAGGAGGCGATCCCATGTCACCTGGCATTCCATGTTATGTTGCACACAATGCCAGGACTAGCAATAAGCAAAGCAGTTGTAAGAATAAGAAGATGTAATAAGCAATGATCATATTTACATCATCTCTGTTCTTGAGCTTATTTTCCAGTTCCTCTATGAAATATGTGTCTCTGTGTTGATTAAATAATATCATGTGCCATGAAAGTTATGTCTTATTTTTTCATCCTTTTTCACCAAGGATGATTTTATTATTAAATGGAAATAAAATATTTTATAATAATTATGTTGTAGCATATATAATAAAATGTTAACTTCTAGTAATTTTCAAAATAACTATTTTAAATGATTTGCTAACTGTACTTTAAAGCAAGCAACATGTGCCAAGTGCTGCATTACTGCATTTTCAAAAAGATTCTGCATAATGCTTAGGAGACAGGATGCTGATGATCCTGAGTTCTTTGTGGGTTCTTTATTGTGATTCCTGGTATTCCAGCCACAGAAAAGTGCTGTTATTCAAATGTACATAAATGCATTCGGTCCATAATAATAGTATTCATAGCCATCTATAAATAGTGGAAGAAACAATTGTATGGAATGCTTGATATTCATCTGAACCACCTCTTGCAATTTCACTTTTATATTCAGATTTCAGAAATAATACAGCAGTGCTGCTCATGAGATATTCAGATATTTTTGTCAGCTTTTCACAGACAGGATGGAAGCTTCTTAAAATTGTATACTCTGTTTCACTAACTTTAAGAAATTCCTTATAAATTATATATACAATAGTAGGAAAAAAACCTGAACCTACACCAGGATGTGCAACTATTAAATACATAGTTTTATGCATACTTAGTGACATTTCCTAATACTCCTTTCCATTTTTTTCTAGATACACCATCAGTTAAGATTATACCATCCACTCCTTTTCCACAAGAAGGACAGCCATTAATTTTGACTTGTGAATCCAAAGGAAAACCACTGTAAGTGATTTAATGAGCAATAAAGTTTTTCACTTTTTCTCCTATACTTCTTTGATTTCAGGCTTTAACAGCAGAAATCCACTGTTTTTGTCTTTTCTTGGTGGGCAAAGTGATCTCTAGAACAGAAATCCCCTGAACCATGTCTTCATTAAGTATCTGTGGAAGATTGGTCTTTTACTTTGTCACCCAGTGAAGTTTCTGGGAAGGTTTCCAGCTGTGATTTTTTCCCCTTTTATTTCTAGTAAGATATTTCAACCTGAAAGGAAAGTGAGCTTAATCAGTCACTGTTTACATCATGAGACTGATAGAAGTTACACATTGCTGAACTTACTTCTCCCATGAAAATCTTTGAAAATGTTGAAACTTCCTCAAAATATCCCCAAGTTTTACAATTAAATGGGAACTCATTTTTGTAATAAGAGAAATCACATCTGCATTTCCAATGTAGGTCTCATGAGATATAATTTGAGAATGTGATATGCTTCAACTTTGTCAATTGTAAGGTGATTTCATTATTAGATTTTACAAGTCCTAATCTCTCTTCAACTTTAATATTTTACTTTTTGGCATTCATGTTTATAAAGAGGAAGCATTTTTATAAACATGGAAAATCTATTTTTATACAAAATTCAAGTGTGAATTATCCAAATATGGATTAATCAAAGACTATTTGACAGAAATTTGACCATTCTAATATAGTAATGGGATTGAACTGAAATTTATTCGATTATTTTAAAAGCTTCCAAAAGATTTGTATTTCTGTTTAAATTTTAATAGGAGAAATGTAATTGTTTTCAGTATATAATAATGGGGGGTTGCTTCTGTGTAAATCAAGTTAAATTCCTAAAAAAATTATTCCTAATAATATTTGTTATTTAAGTGTATATTTCTTCTTCTTCCATGAGAAATTTTTTTCTAAAAGAATTTTATGGCATAAGCCTGAAATATCAACTCCTCAATTATGTGGTATTATAATTTTTAACATGCTAAGTGAATTCACACTTTCTTTATCAAAGTTTTGATATTTTAAAACTGTTCTCTCCTCCAGTAATTTTTTTCTGAAGATATAAATAATACTGATTTAAAGAACATTCAGTAAATCCATTATTTTTCTTCTATCTTTTAAAAAACACTTAAGGCATTTTAGACCTTGAAAGGAAAAACGTTTTCCTAGTAGCTTGCTACATATATACTGTGCAATTCTCTTACATAGTTCTCACCTCCTGATACGCTTAAATTGCTTATAGAAAACATTTTTCTACTGCAGTATGCTGAGTGTAACCGTGCATTTTGGTAATATAGCTTTAACACGAACTTTTGACTACAAGCTCAGTACTTTCAACTAGAGAAAAAAGTGGAATGGACTTTAGTCAGCTTCAGACATGCTTCAACCCTAATTTCTTTAGTCCTGATTCTGTGTATCTAACAATATAATTTCTTTCCTACCTTTCCCTTCCATCTTCCCTCCTGTTGCTTTTACTTATTATTTCCCAAGTCAGTCTGTTCTCTCTGTTTGCTTCTGCTTCTGTTGTTGTTTTGTTTTATTTTGTTTTTGCTTTTCTTCCTCTTTATAATCTTAGAGGTCCGCACACATATGAGGACATAAAGGGACTCAGGATGAGGGCAGAGCAAAGGAGTTTTGCTTTTACCTTTTCCTCACTGATCTGTTCCAAGCACATATGTATGCATTTGGAATATGTGTACAACTTATGCAATTAAATGAGATGAGGATGGGAAATAAATATATCCCTGTTCAGATAGTGTCTAATTACCTGTCAGTGATCTACTCTGGTTCTATATCTACTTCCAACAATAGAAGCAGCATTTAATTTATGTGAATAATTTGTTTGGGAGGTCTACATAATTGGGTCTTTAGGTAGCCCAGATATGGTTGAATAATTTATGGTTATGTCTTACTGCGGGTCTCTGTTCCAGTTACCTAGAAATAAGCATGGGTGTGTAATACTCCTATGCACTGCAGAGGGGCGAAAAGTACAATAGCCTGTCATTTATTTATTTTACTTGCTAATGCAAAGCTTCCAGAAGTTTGGAAAATAGAAAATGCTCCTTTTGTCAGAAAAACTCTGATTAATATCATATCACTTTGGAAAAAGATAAAGTTAATAAGAAGATGCTCCTTATTTTGCAGAAAAGAAAACTAAATCTCAACAGTATTAACCAAATTTCCTTTATTCATCTAAGTTTAAAATGGATGACTCAGGATTTAAATTCAGTTCAATCAGTGCCCCAGACATACATTCCTTCACCTGTTTTCTGCTACTTCAATAGCTGAGTTTAAATTGTCATTTATGTGAGTCAAAGTAACTTTTGAAGAACTAGAATGGGCCCTACAAACATGTTTAGCTCTGAAGATGACCCCCTGGATGCCGGAAGGTGAAAAACTGGCTAGTCTCAGGAAATCTTTTCCTTTTGCCATCCTTTTTTATCAGACGTTTTTCTATATACATGCCCTGTCTGGAAACTTACCAAAATCCTAACAAACTGACTGTTTGTAGCAGGAGATTATAACCACATAAAAATATCCCTAATCAAGAATAATATGTTCTGGTGACTACCTTGTAAGCTCCCTAGGAGTTAAAATGGTCCCTCTATTTTGTCTTTATCTTTATAGTTCCCGATGTTCTATTCTGTAGGCTACAGTCTGCCAATACATGTGTATTAACTGATTCTCTTGTATTGTACACTCATTTGCAATTTCCTTTTTATCATTTTCTTTCCTTGTAGATTGCCAGGCCATTGATATTAGAGACGTAGCCGTCTCGGAGTCCTTCGGTCTTGAGAATACTGCTTCTCTTCTGGTCTTCCGAAGCATTTTAAAATACACCCTTCTGTATTTTCAGACTATCAGTAAATGAAGGCATTAGCCTCTTTAAAGACAGGGTAATTCCCAGCCTCTCTTTAGTTTTATTCTATCCCCAACAGTGCCAGATGAGGCAGATAGGACAAAATACAAGGGAAAACTGAAAAGAAATCATTGGATTTTCCCAGAAGGAAATCTAACTGATCATAAAGAAAATAGTCTCACTAGAACAAATAGAACAGAAGGCAAATTGAAATGGATTAATCAGGGAATTAGTAGGCAGTGGGGAAGTAAAGAAAATGGAAAGACCACCCATTTCAGAAAATGAATCATGAAAAGTAGAACGGAATGAGAAAAGAAATGTATGTCAAACAGAGCTTTGAAATAAAAAGAATAGTAGGGAGATTTCCCAAATTTTGAGATAGAATTTTTTTTAAAAGCCTAAAGAATGGGAGTGAAAATGACTTATGTGATATCACATATTCCCAGTGGGCAGGCTCCAATTTCCTGTCATACTTTGGTTATCATGGTCAGAGTTCTGCTCTGTTACTTTGTAGGTCTTACACCTGATTCCCCATTTTGTTATTTTGAAACCACTAAGAAGCAACACTGTGGCTTTTCTTCCTATTGATTATGCAAACACTTAATTTCTACTATCTTTACCATTTGCCTGATCCACCTTGAATAAGCAGGTGAAAATTAGGAATGATTAATGGACATATGATTCCTTTTCATCTTGTAATTTTAATCCATGATCAAATCTTTATTGTTTCTTAAAAAAAATATTTGACCGAGGGATGCCTGGGTGGCTCAGTCGGGTAAGTGTCTGACTGTTGATTTTGGCTGAGGTCATGATTTCATAGTTCGTGAGTTTGAGCCGTTTTCGGCTCTGTGCTGACAGTGCAAAACTTGCTTGAGATTCCTCTCTCTCTGTCTCCCCTGCTCGCTCGCCGGCTCTCTCTCTCTCTCTTCGTCTCTCTGTCTGTCTCTCTCTCTCTCTCTCTCTCAAAATAAACAAATAAACATTTAAAAATATTTGCCCAATGTGTAAATTCCTGAAGAATGAGTTATTCAGGAATGAGGCATATGGATAATAGACAAAATAACACTACCATCTTTTGTATAAATCATAAAATAATGTCATGGTTCCATTAGTCCTGGGACTCCTGTTCCTAACCTGCCCTCCTGTATGCTAATGCTGTTTTCCTTGTTCTAAATGTGAGGGCCCCGGTGACTGTTTATGAACAATCATGCCTTATTTGCCTGCTTTGGACGGAAGCCTTTTGCTGTTTTCCTGGGGAACAGCTGCATAACTTGGGCCAGGACCAAATTGTTCCACTTGACATTACTATAGAGGCATTGTATTCTTTCCTTAAAAGAGAGATTACTGTACATGTCTGTCTATTGTTTTAATTTTAGTTTAAAGTGAGGACAGAGCTAATGCCAACCACTTTTCTTTCAAGTCCCCAGAGTCTTTGCAACCTTCTTCTTTCTTTGGCTGAATTCCCAGACAGCTTTCAGGCAGCAGCGTTCTCCATTTATAGAAGTAGAGAAAGAAAAAAAGCTGTTATATTACATTAAAGTCATGACCTTAAAAGGTATGGGGTTGCCCCCCACATGCTATAGCTAAAGAGTCATCATTTATTTTAATCAAATGTTTAACACTATGTAAATTTGCTTCACAAAAGCAGTGGGACATTTTCAGTCAAATAAATGTATATTTGGCATTTAGTCTTAAAAGAAAATAACTATAGGTATGGGTAAAGTTTTCTGTGTATCCAGCACGGCGTTTATGTTTTCTTACTATTTTACCTTCTGGTAACCGCAATTTTTTTTGTTTTGGCATAAATTTAGTATACATAATAGCATAGCACATAACATCCCCTGTTCTGTACAAGAGGATAGATTTTAATCTTTAGGAAGACAGATCACATACCATATAACAACTAGGGAGGTATTTTAGAGCTATAATTACGCATCTATTTTCAAAATGATCAAGAATTTAAGAAGAAATCTGATAACATATTGATACATTTGATGTATTTTCCTATTAGCATAATAGAAATGAAAAATGAGATGTAAATTAAGGCAAAACAGTTTTATTATATCAAGTCAGTTTTCTCAGCCTAAAATGACCTTTTTAAAATCATAGGTTATTTATTATTTGTTGTACAATCCAGTCACAGCCAGAAGAAATCACAAAGTAAACCAGGAGTTAAAGAATGCGAGTCGTCAAAGTGAAATGTTTTAAGCCCAAACTGGACCAAACATAAATTAAAAAATTGATATTGAGCTACAGAAATAGCAATGTCATATCATTTGACCTAACACAAAAGAGATATTTATTACACGATAGTTATTTCTCTCCTGCTACCTTTGTTATAGAAAGTTATCTAGTTCATCATCAAGGTCTATTTCTGTTGAGATATGATGCCTAAGTGGTCATGCTCTGTGGCATCAAAAGCTGTGGGGTGCATTAGAGAGAGGAACACAAAACTAGGTTTGAATTATAAATCTGTGGATATCTGTGGCTGGAGTGGATTTGAACAAGTCATTTAGCTACCTGACGTATTTTATTTTTAATTACTAAGTTTTACTTTCACAGCAGTTGTAGGTTCATAATGAGATGGGGTAGAAAGTACAGAGTTCCGTACACCCCTGTCCCCGTGCATACTCAACATTTCCTACCATCAGCATTCTGCACAAACAGCAGAGCCTTTATTACAAATCATGAGCATACATGGACCCATTGTTTTTACCACAAAATCCATAGTTTATATTGGGGTTCACTCTTATATTCTAAAATTTGTTAAAATTAAATCTAGTGAACAAATTGTTTTAAAGATTAGTAACAATCTATATGAAATTTCTGCTGCTGAGTAATTTCATAATAAATAATAATCAGGAAGATGATGAGAAATGATTTTGTCAAAGAATTACATATAGTACATCTTACCAAACTTTCAACTTGGGAGTCTTAATTATATATTTAATACATATACTAATATTAGACTGCTATGGTAGTCCTAGAAACAGATATCATCTCAAATTTCTTCCATGGGTCCAAAATTCAGGGTTCCAAGCAGAATGAACATGCTCTAGGACAATGGTCTGCGACTTTCAAAAGCCGGTTTGAACAACAAAGATCTCTATACCAGAGTCATGGCTGATTGAACTGACTGAGCAACATGGCTCTGTGAGTGGAGGTTAAGCTAATAATGAGGTGCTGGAAGAGAGGTAGAGGCATGAACCCCTGTCAGGGTCAAAATATAAAATAGCTTGAAATGGGAAACTGGAAAATACTGAGCCACAGGTGCAGTACCTTCATAGTGTTAAAGGTAGAAAAAGTTTTAGAATAATTGGAATGGATCGGAAGGAATAGAGAATGAGTTCTGGTCCCACAAATGTGAAAAAGGCTACACTCTAAAGCAGTTCTGCTGGGGTGAAAGACACGAACCAGTTAGCAAGTTTTGACAGAAAGCCAAAGGAGGGGATCTGAACACCTTACACAACCACAATTAGTGAAAGGCGTGATTCATGAGTGTTTGAAAATCCAGGGCCTCTGATGTATAAAACCTCATTTTGATATGGTTCCCCAAGTTCTCTTATGCTTATTGTCTTATTTAAACCAATTTACTATCTTGTTGTAAAAGACTTACAAATTCATAACCATTTCTAGTTTATAGATGAGGAAAATAAGTCTTGTGAGGGTTATGTGCTAAATGGTTGGCTGATAAATGGTAGAACTGAGATTACAAACGTGCTTTAAAAGATTTTAACGACACTGGAGCACCTGAGTGGCTCAGTCATTTGAACGTCAGACTTCAGTTCAGGTCATGATCTCAGGGTTTGTGAGTTTAAACCCCGCAGTGCACTGTCTGCTGTTAGCGTGGAGTCCCACCTGGTCGGCACGCGCGCGCTCTCTCTCTCTCTCTCTCTCAAAAACAAACAAACAAAAAATAACAGCACTAATGGTCATGTTTTCTTGTTTACCCAGTGTTTTTATTTCTCATATCTTACTGATTTTTCACAATAACCTGGTGAAGTTGGCAAGAATGAGAGCTTTCAATATGTAAAGCAAAATTTAATTTATAAAACAATTAGCACTTATGTAAACTCAAACTGTTAGCATATCTAAGTATTTCTAAAGAGTTTCTAAATACACCTAAATAACTTCTAACTTTTATGATGAGGTATATTTGTTTTTTTTTAAATTTTTTATGTTTGTTTATTTTTGAGAGAGAGAGAGAGAGAGAGAGACAGAGGACTAGTGGGGAGGGCCATAGAGAGAGGGAGACATAGAATCCAAAGCAGGCTCCAGGCTCTGAGCTGTTGGCACCGAGCCTGACCTGGGGCTGGGAATCACAGACCGTGAGATCATGACCTGAGCCGAAGTTTGATGCTTAACCCACGGAGCCAGCAAGGCGTCTCAAGGTATATTTGTTTTATTGTGACATATACTTGTGTTTAAAAAGCTGATGATATTCTTAATTTTATATATCTTTAGGAAGATTAGGACTGCAGGTTACAACCACAAGGCAATGTCAATGCAAATGCAAAACCAACATGATGGAATATAGTGTGAAGTCCTAAAGGGTGAGCAGAATGAGCAGGAAGTTAATAGAAAACACTCCTCACAAGTATGTTTATTTTCTTAAGTGCTATGCTTACAACATCACCAAAATAATTGGTGGAATAAACATCCTAAGGGGCTCCTTACCATTTAGATACTCTCATAATGTCAGTCATTGGCATAACAAAAGAGGACATTTTGCTTGTTTTTTGTTTTGGGGTGTGCGCGCGCGTGCACATGTTTGCTTGTGTTCCAAGCAAAAATATCTAGATTCCAATTTGACTTAATTAAAGTTAAAGGCCATATAGCCAGTTTCTTCAACCATGTTTTTAAAGGTATAAAACTTGGGAAATTCGCTCTAGGTTTTCATAATTAAAAAGCCTATATATTCATGTGCTGTCCCTCCCATATGAATTTCTTTTCTGAGGCCCATATGGTCTTTTGCTTCCATCTCAGGGCTTCAAAATTTAATCACACGTTGACTCTCTGGAAACACACAAGTGGTTATCTTGGAAATGAGACGGAATATATTTGGTTTTGTTTTTGAAACAAGAAGCTGACTCTCAGTAATCTCCACTGCTGTTATTTAGGCTGGGCATCTGTGGTGTGTTGGGCACTCAGTCATTTTCAATTAAATGTTCCTGTGTCTTGCAAAAGTCCCATAAGAGTGTGCAGAACCACGATTATAGATCCATAGAGGAAATGTACTTTTGGAACAATTCTAGGTAAGCAGTTTTCTTGCAACAAAAAGCCAATTATTTTGAGGGATTATGTAAATGTTCATTGGGAAATCAACACAAAGATATCTCAGTATGTTTAAGGCACCATTGTGGAATGATGCTGTCATATATGTTGATGACATTTTCAAGATGTGGACTTTTAGGCTCATGGGTTTAAAAATACGTGGGTTTCTGTGTATTAATTATGAGATTACATTCTAGCATTTTTCTCTTTATCTAAAGATATGTAAACATTGCATGTGTATTTACATAAAAACAAGTTATCAAAATGATAATTGTAGGAAAATTGCAAAAACAAAAATTACTCTTAACATTAGAAAAACCTAAAATCCTATAATACTATACCTCATCTTTTTTTTTATATACCTCATCCTTAATTAAAGAAAACATTAACCCTTAGCTCAGCAAATGCTATTCAATAAGATTTGATTTTTTATCTTTGTAGTTTTTTTTATTTTTACTGACTGATTGATTTTTATTTAAATTCAAGCTAGTTAACAGACAGTGTAGTCTTGGCTTCAGGAGTTGAACCCAGTGATTCATCTCTTACATAGGACATTCAGTCATATATACGTGTGTGTGTGTGTGTGTGTGTGTGTGTGTGTGGGTGTGTGTGTGGGTGTGGGTGTGTCTGTGTATTGCTAAGCCTGGTGTCCAAGAATTTGCTACCTGTCTTCTCTTAGTTTTATGGTTTCAGGTATTTTATTTAGGTACATAATCTAGTTTGAATTTATTTTTGTATATGGTGGAAGAAAGTAATTGAGTTTCTTTTACATGCAGCTGTCCAGTTTTCCCAACAGCACTTATTAAAGAGAATATCTTTTTCCCCATTGCATAGTCTTACTTCCTTTGTTGTAGATTAGTTGGCCATGACAGCACAGGTTGTTTCTGGGCACCGTATTCTGTTCCATTTATCTAAGTGTCTATTTTTATGCCAGCACCATTATATTGTTCACTATATTTTTGTAGCATAATGTGAAACCTGGTAATGTGATACCACCAGCTTTGTTCTTCTTCCTCAAGATTGCTTTTGAATACTTGGGGTCTTCTGTGGTTCCATACAAATTCTAGGATTATTTTTTCTAGTTTCTAGAAAAGTTTATTTTTTCTAGAAAAATGCTCCTGGTATTTTCATTATGACTGCATTGAATCTATAGATTGCTTTGGGTAATATGGACATTTCGCAGTATTCATTCAATCAATGAGCATGAATATATTTCCATTTATTTGTATTATCTTCACTTTCTTTTATAAGTGTCTTAAAGTTTTCAGAGTATAGATCTCTTACCTCTTATACTTAGGTTTTTATTTTCTTTGATATTATGATAAATGGGATTATTTTCTTAACCCATATTTCTTCTAGTTCCAAATTAGTGTGTATCAATGCTACAGACTTACACATATTAATTTTGTATCCTGAAACTTTACTGAATTCATCCATTAGTTCTAAGAGGTTTTTTATTGCAGAGTCTTTAAATTTTCTATATGTTATATCATGCCATCTGCAGTAGTAAAACTAAGAAAATTCTTATTCCTCTGAAAGCCATATATTCAAACAATCTAAAGACATTTTCTTGCATTATACAGGTTTTTACAACGTGGGGTATATTGATTCACTTTTTCAAATACAATCTCAATTAACCTGAAGTCCCTAAACTTCACAGTTTGAAAAAAAATTTAAATGGCAAATAATACCTCAAATTGTAGAAAATATTAATATTTACAAAAGTCTCTAATTAGAATAAGAAGAATCTGCCAGTAATTATATATGGCTTTACATCTCAACTCTTGCAAATTCAGAGTACCAGAAATATTTGGGATATTTTAAGGAAAGAAGAAAGAAAAGAGAACCAAGATAAAAGTAGAAGGAAAGAATGGCAACCACTGTGACTTGGGACAAGCAGATGTCTCTGAAATGCTGTGCCATCACCATCTTCAGCTTCATCCCTGGCACTCAAGATCGCAAGAATAGGAAAGAACATAGTGAGGTGACCACAGAAAAGCAAGATTAAAGCTATAATTGTGCAGCTCTAAAACAAGAAGACCTATAGGCCATAGAAGCTCTCACTGTGGGTCAATGTTTTTCAAATTGCTGGTTGTGACATATGAATGAGTCATAAGATCAGTTAACAAACTGCTTTTGAAGGCCAAGCATAAAATAGAAAATAATAGAATTACAAAGGTAAATATAGAGAAATAAAGAAGAAAAAGAAAAGAAAATGTCACAGTGCATTAAAAAGAGCCAGCTTTTATTTCCTGTGTACGTTTGTGCATTATGTAAGGTTATAAAATTTATTTTTCAGTAGATCACACCTCAGAATGTTTGAACACCATTGCATTAACACCAACTGAGGTGAAGCTGAAGTCTAAATCACTTCAGTTCCTCTAAAACCATCAGTATACAAAAATGTATGTTCAGACTGAAGAGATGTTAGCTCCAAAAAAGAAAAAAAATAGCCAAATGCCACTAAGAATGTGATGTTAAATAATGCAGGTAAGTTGGATCTTTTGAGAAGGATTTCATTCAAATGATTAAAATATACTTTCAAAATTTTAAGTCTTAAATTTCAATTTTCTTTAGCGTTGCCATATATGGAACATTTAATTCCCCAGCTACCAGATAAATGATGTACATTTTACTTTTATCTTTCTAAGACCATTGGTTTTAATATGAGAAAAGAAACAAGTCATGGAGCAAAAGCATTTCTATAACAACACAGTGTTTAACATAAGTATTAGATTTTATAACTTATAAGGTTAATTAGCATTATTTTATAGTAGTGGAAGTAATGAATTGTAAAGTAACTGTTACAAGGAAAATAGGATCCCATCATTGTAATGTACTCTGGAACTGAATGGATTTTAGGCATCTGATTAAGATACTTATAGATATATTGTATATGACAACACATTGCCCTTTTAGTATACACAGGTTAAGTGTTAGATTCTGAAAAACTTAGACTCGTAAGTTTTTGATTTAAAAAAAAAAAGTGAAAATGTTCCAAAATCTAGTTTAGCCAAAGGAAGATTTCAGAAGTGGCTAAGTTTCAAACAAGTTTAAAAAATATTTTTGTAAGTATTATCATTCTTATACATTATGGATATTTTAAGCTTATTGTACATACACAGAAGAATTTATTATTGCTTAGATCAGGGAATAGGTGTTTACTCAAGATTTCTTGATCTTTTAACCAGGAATTAATATTTTGTATTTACCAAAGAAAAGAAATGTTAAGATAGATAAGGCACGAGTAATTGTTTTGCTTTAGCATAAAGCCCTTGAGAGATTATCTTAAGCATTTGTCACAATCGTGAATATTTTTTCTTCAGTGCTAAAATCTGTCACTCCTTCAGGATCATAGCAATCTTGTCTTTTCTAGGGATAATCTTTTATTTGTTGTGCCACAAATAGGCTGGAATTATACAGTTTGCAATATGACTGCATTGTTTCTCAAAAGTGTTTAAATAATCATCAATGAACACTATCTTTTCAATACAAAGGGTCCAGGATTTCATAGTCTCAAAAAGACCATTATTTTCAAGTCTTTTAGAGAACACTTACCTATTACACATAGGTTATTTTCTGTTTCAACTACAGGCTTTTACTTGAAGGCAAGAAGAGACTTAAGAAACAAAAAAACAGAATCAAGTAGCATATGCTCAGATTAATCAGGATAGGAGTCTTTTTTTATTTGTTATCGAGGTTTTGAACCTAAATGATGAATTTAACATTGATGTTATTGTCCTATATATATCTAATTTTTAGTGTAATGAGACTTCTACTTGGCACTGTAGTCACGTAATAGTTGATTTCAGGAGTTTATATGAGTGAGTAGACAGATTGAGAATCAGGGTGTCTATCTGCAATTTAATAGAAGAAGAAGGCTTGAATTTCCACTTCAAACTGACTTCATTTATTACTGCATTAAACAACTTTGACCCCATCAGACAGAAGTACTTTTGGTGGTATTTGAGTTAGGGAGTTCATCATTGAGCTTTTTAACAGGAATCACTGATATTCTCAAACTGTAAATAGAAAAAAAAAAAGCAATACAATTCATT
This sequence comes from Suricata suricatta, assembly GCF_006229205.1. Classification (NCBI taxonomy): domain Eukaryota; kingdom Metazoa; phylum Chordata; class Mammalia; order Carnivora; family Herpestidae; genus Suricata; species Suricata suricatta. Next base: position 38,708,366 of record NC_043704.1, read on the forward strand.
GCTCTTCTTAAAAATAACTGTACAGGTTAGGGAAATATCATATCTATGCTGAGCAAAGACTAACCTATAAAAATTATGAGGATAAAGCATCTGATTGAAGAGCATGTCCAGAAACCACTAAACACAAAAGGGCATGGAGACCAGTGAGGAAAAAAGGTTAAGAAGCCATTCGACAATTTCTCCCTCTCATACAAAACACACAAAGGCATACTTATTAAGTAAGTCAGTACATATAACTGCAAAATGATAGAAATGCAATGGAAAATCATTTATTTAAGAGATAATTTTTTAAAAAATGCTTCATCTGAGTGATTTCTTCAAGCCTCTCCTTCCTTTTTTCTCTTTACTTACCGTACTATTTCAGCCCCACACATTTGAAATATGAGGGCAGAGCCAATTTAACAAATAATGATATAAGCTATATCAAAAATAAATTTTGGAAAAATACATATTTTAAATATTAAATAGTTTAGAAGGCAAAAAATATGTAGATCTAATCATATATTCTAAATAAGATACATGAAGCATATTTTCACAGATCAGAAAAACAAACAAACTTTGGAAATACATGTATACTCAAAGATGTAGAGAAAATATTTACTTTGACTTTAAATTTGTTTTTTTAAATAATATAAAAGTCTTTCTCATTGCTCTTCATGCTTATTCTCGCATGATAACTTCAAGAACGGTATTTAAATAAACAAACCATTTACCCTCTCCTCATGTTTTCTTCACCTTGTTTTGATGTTCTGATAAAGACAAAGAGAAAACAGAAAAGTTTGTTTCATCATGACTGAGAATTAAATAAGCACAATGGATGGGAAAAAAGAAAACAGCAATCTTGATAGCATTTAAGACTGATTAAAGAGAGAAGTAGGTGGTGGAGGGGAATTGAGGATGAAAGGTAAATAGTGAATGCATCAGTTAGGATTGGAAGTTTTGCTGTATACCAAAACAGTGAGCTGAGAAGGTGGGAGGTTATGATTTAAAAACTTGATATTTTCAGCTTCATAGTAGTGAAGTAAGGATGATAAGTTTAGTGTGTGGCCATGGCTGAGGTTAGGTTAACAAAATAATTATCAAATATGAAGGCATCAGGAAACTGAGGGGTCAGGGCATTGGATGGGTTATAAATGTAAATGTTTAAGTCAGTGAATTTTTGAAGATATTCTTGTTCATATGACATTATTCTCTTTTGACTTCTGTCAGACCTCTTGGACTTCATTCATTCTCTTTCTTTTCTCAACCTGTAAGTGAACATATTCCAAAATACTCAGTCATCTATTGCTGGAGCAATAGGACCTTGGAGAATTCATCAAGCTACAATCTTTACTCAGATTTGATTGCTGTGCAACTTAATTGTGAGAAAATTTGCTTTCTTTCATTCCTAATATGGATTTCAAACTTTTTATGGAAGCAATTCTTAAAACAACAAGGAATTTTTATATTATCTAAGTTAACTTTGAATATTTTACTTATCACGGTTGAAGTTCATTTTAAAACATAACCAATGAAACATTTATGTGTCTGTTTTTATATGCACATTTTGCTCAAAGGAAAACAAAACTTCAGAAACATTTAAAGTAGTTTTCAATGATTCTCAATGAGTTTAATTACCAGAAAATGTTCTACTCTTACATTTATAATCTTAAAACAGTTAAGAGATCAATGAAGATTTTTGTTGTTGTTTGTTGAGTAGGTACTTCATAAGCTTATGTAATTAATATCTAACAACTATCAACAAATATGTGCAAGTTTTTGAACCAGAAATTATGAGGTATTTGAGAAAAAAATAAACATTTTTCTGTAATATTACCTTTTAGTAGTATATGTCATCAACCAACCATAAAACTTGCAGGGCATGGTAAGTGATATAAATGAGTTATAAAACATATAAAGACTCATCATACCAAATTAGGGACATTACAGGAAAATCTCTTGTTTAGTGTCCTTAATTGTGGTAGGATTTTGAGTAGTAGAAATGGATGATGCCAACTCAAGAGAAGTCAGAATGCAAGATAAGATGCTCCAGAGGCCATATTTAAAATGATGGATTTAAATATGACAAGTGCCAAGAGAAGAGAATTGGGTTAATAATAGGTAATATTGTGATTTGCTAAGATAACAAATTATGAAAGGGCAAAATTAAAGTAACTTAATAGGATAACTGAATTGGGAATTATAAAATCAAAAGCCAAGATGTAAGCTGATACGAAAAAACAAGACCAAATATGCTCATCAGGAGCTTAGTCCAAGATAAGGTTTATAAGACAAAAGCTGAAAATGAAAAAAAAAAAAGTATTATTTTAGTGTTAAACCAAAAGACTGATGCCATCATTAGTATAAAAGGAGATGAAATGTGTTAGGGAACATTCTGGTCACAAAATGAACAACAAACAGAAGCAAAAAAAAAAATGATTTGGGGTATAGACATGTGTTAGGGGGAGATAACCCCCCAAACCTGTATATTTTTTGGCTAATAAGTCAAGCCTGGCTTTGGATGCAAGGCTAAGATATCTATGCTTTATGAAAAATAAAAGTACTTTGCTAAGGCTTTTAAGAAGTGAATATTTCTGATCAGAGTTTCCTTTATGTATAGTAATGTGAAATATCTGAAAAAGAAATGTCAATATAGAAATCAAATACAGAGCTCTTAAGAGTGAAAACCACATCCTACATAAAGTTGGAGTAGTAAAGGAAAGCAGAAGGCAACAGAATGACTCGTGGGAAAGTAAACACAACTTTTTAGAACCAGAAAATAAATATATGGTGTTAATGAAGAGAGAGGAGCTACTCTCTTTATGATGCCCAGCCTATGTAATAGGAGAAATCTCAGTCCTAAATAAGAAAAAATAACAATATAAAACCAACATACCACCAAACAACCAGCCAAATAAACAAATAAATAGACAAACAAAAAATAAATCGTGATAAAAACAAATTGAGATACAGCAGATAGGGAAAGTTGATGGTTTCACTTTGGGACATGCTGAGTTCAAGTCCTAAAGAAAAACAAGAAATACATTTTTATTCAGCAATAAGGAAATGAGAAATTAGAAATCAGGGGTGAGGGCAGAACTGGATTTATTTTAGAGAGATATCGGAGCCAAGCTCAAGAAGGAAAACAAAAGGATAGATTGCTGGGAGCCATTACTGGAGTAAGGCAGGTTTGCCAGGCCTCCCACCATCAGATGGCAACTGACCAGTGTCTACACCCACCCAGCCCCGACTGAATTTCTGCTTGAGCACCGACCCCCAAGGTGCCTGACTGACTGATATCAGGAGTGACTTACCTTCTTATGCTAAAAATATGTGAATTGTACCTTATGAAAAAACTTGTTATAGGAGTTTCTTCTTTTGTGATTATAGGAGCAAATAATACATTTCCTGACGCCTGCTCACAAAGAACTAACTCTTGCCTTTGCTATGCTAAAAACATTGCCTTGTATTTGAATGCTAAAGATCCCTTCCTTCCCCATATGATAAGCATCTAGTCACCTACTTCAATCACTATTGATAAAGGTTATGCCTGAGTCTTCTACCAATGTATGTTCTGGGAAATTTTTACATACCAAAGAATTTATCAGAAATCATTGTCTAAGGCAATTGCCACCTCTGTTTTGTACCCCATACATTTTTCAAAAAATAAAGCTGACTCTTGGGTCTGTGCAGAGATGCCTGTTTTTTAATAATTAAGAATATACTTAAAATATATGTAGAATGTTATTTATAAATTATTTTCAGAAACCTCTCATTTCATTCTCAGTAACAAGATAATCTTTTTTTGTATTTTTAAATTTGAAGTGGTTAATGTAATAAATAGCTTTAAAAGTAATCCCTTTCCATTTTTCCTATGTGGCAGCCACATCCTTTGCTTCCAATAGAGACACGTTACAAAATTATATTTTGAATTGGTCTCACAGCTTTAAGAAAGGCTACTTCTTGAACTTGCTTCATATTTATATTTTAAATTTTAAGAAGAGGAGTAAACAATAGCAGCTTCTAATTTTTTCCTCTTCTATTTTTTTTCTTCTACATCACTTGGTTGGTAACATTTGGGCTGTAGTTTATGGATACAACCTCCATCCACTCAATGAAAAACTTCCTGGCCTAGACTCCCTCAGAATCCTTCTTCCCAGATCCCCATAAATTTAAGTTTTCCTACTTGAACTGAATTTTAAACTCGCTTGTTAAGTTTGCATCTAATTTCTCTCCTTCCATTCTTTTTCTCTCCCGCCTTTTTTCTAAAAATTTGATAGCATAAGCACAGTTTTATACATAGACTCTTCAGTATAATTTCTTGATTTAAACATTTTTGCTTAAAGCAGAAAAAGGGATCAAGATATTTATGTAACTTCTACCACCTTCTTTCAGTTTAGAGTAAAAATATCACAGGAAATAGAGGAGGATTGAGCTTAAAAAGAAGCTTCCTAGTATTAAATCTTCAATTATATGTTCTACCACCTGAGAATTTAAAGCGAAATAAAGGCAATAGTCATCTTCATGTGCCATATGATTATAAGTACATAAGTATATAAGGCACCAAGTTATTAACTATAATTTCCTTTTCTGTCTTATATGAAAGAAATGTAAGATAAATGTATTTGTAAGTTTCCTCCTTTTTTTTTAACTTTGAGTCTGAACAAGAGGTTTAACTTGGATACTATTACATTGACTTATTTTTTTCTTTCATTTTCGTAAGTTTCATTTCATAAAACTAATTTTAGTGTTAGATCCCAACATGTACTGTGCTAATGAAGGAAAAGGCTTTACAGAGCTCAAAGGAGTTAGAACCACTGGGAAAAGGAATATACTGGAAAGTATATCCATTTCACAGTTTGAAAGACCTTATACTACTGTCTACTTCTAGAAGGATACCAGGAGAATTTTTTTTTTTTTTTGGAGATTTGCATTATGGTACTTGCTTTTCCACTACTGAACTTCTTTATTCTTTATTCTTTTTCTCAAGCAAGATCATAAAAGGGGATGAGAGCTCAGAAGGCAAAGCAAGATTCCACTGCCATCAATACCTAGGGAGTAATGATCCCATATACAATTGCAAGAATCAGGACTATTTCTATGTAATAAGTTTACGGAATAAGTGCCCCAAGGACCAAATAAAAACTTTCAGTGGAAATGAGTAATCAAGTTTGTATCCAGTTCAAGATATTAAATAGACTGCTAGCTAATCCAAAGGAGTTGGGGCAATTTCTTCTCACACTAATTTATAAACAAGGAGTTATTTAGGATGTCAGAGAATCTATCATTAGATATCTAGAAAACAAAACATATTTTAAAAATTCTGTTAAGGTAAAACAACTCTACCGAGACCTTAAAAAATAAGAGAATAATGCACAAGCATATTGGTTTCTTCTTTCACTTTTTTGTTTTGTTCTGTTTTTTTGTTATTGTCATTGTTTTCTGTCATTGTATGAAGAAACTGCAGCAAAATGTCATTAGGTGCATATAGAAAGAAAAAAACACATCTTTTTAGCCCTATAGATACAGAAGACAGAATCATAAATCCAATGTTATCTCCCAAAGAAGATTTTCAAATTCTAATATCAGGGCTTTTTAAAGGGAAACTGAATTGACTATATTAGTGTTCTCACTATGGAGTTATATAGTGTTACCTCATGCCTGATGCTGTGTCACTGTCCTGTTACTCCTGATGTCTAGCTCCTACTCTTTTTCAACCTTATCACATAGAAACTATAGACTGGAACCACTTTTAAATGATCTCCTTTGGTTGCCTGAACAGCAGGGAAGATTGTTATTCATTTGCAGCAAGAAACTCAATCATTTCTGGGTTCCAATTAGAGAAAGCCTAGGGGCCCTCTTTATTAAGATGAAACACAAATTGTATCAAGACTTGCTAAACCACTTAATATTTTTATGGTGATATTAAGAAGCTTGAACATTTTAAGTACTAATTGGAATATGTGTAGGGTTTTTAATCGATGTATAAACTCTAACCTCCATTTCATTAAAATTGCATCTATGGTGCTAACTTTTTTTGCCACCTTGAAGATTTACCATGCAGAGTATGATCAAGAATCCTGCAATGTTCAGTGTCAGCAGTGACTTACACTGCTAAAATCTTCTCGTAATCATTTATGCAGTTGTTTTTTCATTACTTTCTAGAAAACAATATCTTTATAGAAAAATTTTTAATATAGACCATTTGTGTTTATCTAGAATTTTGACTTCATTTTTACATACACAATGTAAAAATAAATATCTAAGTATAATTATATGATTACATGGTCAAATACTTTAAGATGTAAATGATATCTTGTAAGCAGAAGTAGAGAAAAATTATGACAGTTTGGATTTGGGGGCATAATTTTGATTATATAGAAATGTATAGATATATACATATAATTATACCTGTGTATATTTAAAAATTTTTTGACTTACACATCAGAGAAGTATTGCTTCTTAATAAAATACTTCCATTGAGTAGTAGTTTAGGGATGAATCTTTTCAAATTCTAATTATTCTTAATATAATTTATTTTAATGTTGGCTTTATGTAGCTTTGTAGAAAAAAAGCATACCTTCTCATATTTCTATTATATGCAGTAAGTCATAGTTTTATTGTGTCAGTTTTGCCTCTTCAAAAGGTACAATATCTTCCAGGGTATCAGTTTTTTTTTTTTTTTTAAGTTTATTTATTTACTTTGAGAGACAGACCTCCCGTGTGAGCAGGGGACGGCAGAGAGAATCCCAAGCAGGCTCCATGTTGTCAATACAGAGCCCATTATGAGACTCCATCCCATGAACTGTGAGACCATTACCTGAGTTGAAATCAAAAGTAAGTCCCTTAACTGACTAAGCCACCCAGGCGCCCCCGGGCGATAAGTTTTAAAGTAAGAATTAGTAAATTCATTGATCAACTAACAGATGTGGGATACATGAATTAAGTTGAGAAATATTAGTGGTTTGGGCTCTATTAAAAATACTATGAGAGTGAGTTGTCTATGTAATTAGATGATATAAATAATTGTATTTTCCAATATTTTTGATAACTAGGTTTTTTTTGTTTGTTTTCCCTAAAATGCCTCTTCAGAAATTTCACAGGCACAGCCTGGACTGTCTTGTCTTCTCTTTGTTCTCTCCCTAAGTATTTTTACTTCTTAAACTAAATGATTCTTTCATCACATTATGATCTGCTTGTTTTGATACTATTTCCTGTATCTTTTATTCCCTGGTTCATAACTTTTATCACTTCTATAGCATTTTGTCAGAAAAGTACCTTTGTCTTAGAAAAGGTGGTATAGTCATAGGCACCACTTATTAAGACATATGTCCTAATTGTATTCATAGTAACAAAATAGAGTAAATGTTTTCACCAAAATAAACAAATAACACTGCTTCAAAAATGATTTCTGATGTTGTGATAAAATCATGCTTAAATAAAACATTTGTCATATAAGAATTAGGAAAATATGCATCATGTTAGAAAGCAAGAGGTAGTGGACAAAGCATTGACTACAGAGTCAGACCAGGGCTTGGATACATCTCTGATACATATTCTTAGATGCGTTAAATTTTTAAAAAATTGTATCAAAGTGTTCTTGTGAGAAGTATAGAATATATTGATAACATATCTAGGATAGCTACCATTATCAATGGTAGGTGGTTGGTATTATGAACTACCTAGGTATTATTAACTAATTTCTATAATTAACAATTATATAAGTATGTAAAATATTTGAAGATAAAAGTCCATCTTTCACTTACCCTTTCTTCTCTAAAAGCAGGTTTTGAGATGGTAATTCTTTGAAAAAATTTAATTAAAAGAGAACTATCAGTTCCTATAAGTTCCTAAAACTTTTTTTAGATTATAAGTATATCAAACAGTATGTGTCTCTCTTTGTCTTACTATATTACTTAGCCTAATTTTATCAAGGCCCACCCATTTTGTCTCAAAAAGTAGGATTTTATTTTTAACGGCTGAATAATATTACAATATATTTGGAATATGTTTTCTTTATCCATTCATCCATCGATGGACACAAGATATTCAATGTCTTGGCTATTGCAATGAACATAGTGTGCAAATGTCTTGTTGAGATAGTGATTTTGTTTCCTTTAGATATTTACTCAAAAGTGGGATTTCTGGGTCAGCTGGTCATTTTATATTTAATATTTTGAGGAACTTCGATGCTGTTTTCCATACTGGCTGCACCAATATATATTCCCACCTATACTGTGCAAGCATTCTCTTTTCTCCACGTTTTCCCTAACACTTGTTATTTCTAGACTTTTTGATAATTAGGCGTTCTAACAGGTATGAGGTGATATCACTTTATGGTTTTGATTTGCATTTATCCAATGATTAATGATATTGAATGTATTTTCATGTAATTGTTGACCATTTTTATGTTTTCTTTGAAAAAATGTTTATTCAACTTTACTGCCAATTTTTTAATTAGGCCATTTTTGCTTCTGAGTTGCACAAGTTCCTTATGTATTTTGGATACTTACTCTTTTCGCAGATAGAAGATTTGCAAATATTTTCTCTCATTCTTTAGATCACCTTTTCATTTTGTTGATGGTTTCCATTATGTGCAGAAGCTTTTTATTTATTTTATTTTTTTAAGTTCTTATTTAAATTCCAGTTAATTAACATACAGTGTTATATTAGTTTCAGGTGTATATTATAGTGCTTCAACACTTCCATACGATACCTGGTGCTCTTCACAGCAAGTATACTCCTTAATCCCCATCGCCTAATTTGCCCATTTTCTCTTGTAACCATCAATTTGTCCTCTATAGTTAAAAGTCTGTCTCTTGATTTGCCTCCCTCTCTTTTTCCCCTTATTCATTTTTCTTTCTTAAATCCTACAAATGAATGAAATTGCATGGTATTTGTCTTTCTCTGACTTATTTCACTTAGCATAATACTCTCTAGATCCATCCATGTTATAAATGGCAAAATTTTATTCTTTTTGATGGCTGAGTAACAGTCTATTGTGTACATATATCACATCTCCTTTATCCATTCATCTTTTGGTGGACATTTGGGCTATTTCTGTCATTTGACTATTGCAGATAACGGAGCAGTAAGCATCAGGGGTACATGTGCAGAAATAGTTTCACATAGTCCCACTTGTTTATTTTTGCTATTTTTGCCTTTGCTCTTGATGTCATCCAAAAGATCATTGTCAATACCAATATCAAGAAGATTTTTCCCAATTTTTTTCTAGAAGATTTAGAGTTCCAGGACATAAAGTCAAACTTTACTCCATTTTGAGTTGATTTTTGTATAAGGTAGACATTCAGAATCCAGTTTCATTTTTTTGCATGTGGCTGTTCCGTTTTTCCAGCATCATTTATTGAAGAGACTGTCATTTCTTCATAGCATATTCTTGCCACCTTTTTCAAAAATTAATTGGCCACATATGTGTGAGTTTATTTCTGGGCCCCCTACTTTATTCCACTGATCTGTATGTCAGCATTTATGCCAATATCATACTGCTTTAATTACTCTAGCTTTGTAATATAGTTTGAAATCAGGAAGTGTGATGCCTCCAACTCTTTCTTCTTTCTCAAGATTGGCCTTTTCTAGTTAGATAAAAATTTTAGGATTGTTTTATTTCTGTTTAAAATGCCATTGGAATTTTGATAGGGACTGCTTTGAATCTGTAGATCACTTTAGTAGTATGGGCATTTAATATTAATTGTTCTAATCAATGAACATGGGTTATCTTTCCATATGTATGTGTTCTCTTTCATTTCTTTCATCAATGTCTTACAGGTTTTAGTGTATAGATTTTTTAACCTCAATTTTCCCTACATATTTTATTCTTTTTGGTGCAATTATAAATGTGACTGTCTTCTTAATTTCTTTCTGATAGTCCATTGTTAACATATAGAAATATAATTGATTTTGTATATTCATTGCGTGTATTCTGTAACTCTACCAAATTCATTTATTCGTTTTAACAGTTCTTGGTGAAGTCTTTAGGGTTTTCTTTATATCATGTCATCAGCAAATGGAGATAGTTTTACTTCTTTCTCTCCAGTTTAGATGCCTTCAATTTTTCCCCCACTTAATCGCTTTGGCTAGGACTTCCAATTCAATGTTAAATAAAGGTGGCCAGAGATGGGATAGGGTAGTGGGTAAAAATGGTCAATGATACAAACTCCTAGTTATAAGATAAATAAGTTCTGGGGATGTAATGTACAACATGCTGGTTATAACAAACAATATTATATTTTTTATTTGAATGTTGCTAGAGAGTAGATATTGAAAGTTCTCATCACAAGAAAAAATATAACTATGTGAGGTATTGGATGTTAACTAAGGTTATTGTGGTAATTATTTTGCATTATATCCACATATTAATAATTCTGTTGTACACTTTAGTACATCATTAGGTATCAATTATATCTCAGTAAAACTAGAAGAATAAAAGAGACAGCTCCCAACAGGAAAAACCTGTTGGGGGATGAGAAAGGCAGGGAACATAAGTGGGAGAAGTTTCAGGTGGCCTTAGGCCTCTGTCACAGTGGTAGCCCCAGGTACAAAGGTATAATTCCAAGTACTTCTAGAAATGGCTACTCAGGTAACCAAAATTAGTAGGTATGAGCCATTAGGATCAGGATCAGGACCACAGGATGCTATAATGATACTATAAATTAGTTCCTTAATACATGTCTGCTTAGCTAAGCAGAATAGAATTAAATTATATTTGCCATATCTCCAGATCTTCTCTGTGAGAGCATGTTACCTTATAGAAGTTAGCATAGGGATATGCTCAGAATTATTGTTAAATATTTATAAATTGCTTGATTTATTTAATTGATAGAGTATGAAACCTTCTCATTTTTCTTATCTATATGCATATTTAAATCCAATAGGCCAGAACCTGTTTTGTGGACAAAGGATGGTGGAGAATTGCCAGATCCAGACCGAATGGTTGTGAGTGGTAGGGAGCTAAACATTCTTTTCCTGAACAAAACGGATAATGGTACATATCGATGTGAAGCCACAAACACCATTGGCCAAAGCAGCGCAGAGTATGTTCTCATTGTACACGGTGAGTACTTCTTTGACATCATTGTATGTGAAAAAAATGAATGACCTGAAAGACTTTAAGTTTATCACAATCTTTGGAATAATAAACTGAAATTTAAGCAGGTTTTGTTTTTCTTTCAGGACTTTTCATAAAAGATACACAATTAATGTGTTTCAAGTCAAACTAGTAAAATAAAATTACAACATACACTAGAAATAAAAATTATTTTGATAAAAGATTTTCCTTATTACAAATATAGAAGTTTTGGTGGCAATGAGTAAATAATAGTGGTTTTTCTTTAAATTTTACAAATTAATGCTTTTAGTTATAAATCACAATCATGAAAGCTTTATTTCTCTTAAGTTAATTTTGGTTGTATTATCAAAAAGCATATACTTTGTTATCATGATAACTGGTTTCACAAAGTATTAATGCATGTTACTGAGATGTAGCAAAGACAGAGGTGTGCGGTACTAATAACTGCACTGATTTCTTATGAACAATGATTTGAAATACCCACAGATATTTTTTCTTCACTGCACTAAGCTCACAATTTGAGTAAGTGTAACAAAATGCGAGAAAGAAGAATCAGTACCCAAGATGAAGAGAATCTCTGTTTTTCCAAACCTTCAAAAGCCACAATTATTGTTTAAGATAGCTTTAACATGTTGTTGGATAGAGATGAACTTTTATGAAATTGCCAAATAATGCAATAGACAAAATTAGTCAAGTTTCTCTATTACAATACTTCTCAAAGTTTATTAGAAATCCCAGGGAATATTGTGAATTTCCAAGAGAAAGAAGCATTAGATAATGAAAGTATGTAAGATATATTTCATCATGAAAACCTATTTTAAGACTAGTAGTATGTTAAACAATATTAAAGCATTCCAAATGAATGTTCTATGAAACATGATGTTTTAATAAATCCAGTATATCTTAAAATCATGGAGAGAGGATATTTAATATTTTCCCATGAATCTAATCATAAATTATTATAAGAAATATAAATTCATTCTCTACCTTTCCAAAAAAGAATTTTGAAAGCAAAGTCTTATTATTTGTAAAGGGATTGCAATTTAGGAAAAAAAATTAATCTAGTTCATGTTCCCCACCCCCACCCAGGGATTTATTTTGTTGGAACACAAGCCAAAATTAGAGAAAAAGAGTATGTTAAATCAATATATAAATTTAATATTTTGAAACTAGTGTAGGCAGTCTCTCAATTCTTAATACCACTGTGTTATTGAAGGCAAAAGAAGTAAATTGACTGCAGTATATAGACTGTCCACATATAAATTTTTTGAAGTTAGAGCTGAGAAATTGATTTCATCCATCCTATGAGTTGTGCAGATTACAACTTTGGGGAAGATCAGCCTACTCAAATTAGATTCATAAACTGGAATTAAATATGGTAACCCCCTGCAGACACACCCTGCTAGGCTTACTACCAGCAGAGTGACACAACCACTGGGTGTGTCAAGAAGATAAGTGAGGTCCTGGGAGCAGGACCCAGGAGTAGGTTTCAGTTCATGCTGACCTGTATGTTTAGATCATGCAGTCACAGAAGTGGAGTCTGATTCACTCTTAACTTTCTAAGAGCTTCTCCCTAACAGTTTTTGGGAACCTGGGGGCATGTTGTATAGCATGTCACATTGTTTGGAAAGCAACGTGACATGAAAAATATAAAGAATTAGAAGGGAAGTGACAGACAAAATACTTAGATGACTTAGATGAAAAGTATGTCATTCTTTCTTTTTCTTTTTTTTCTTTTTAAGTAATTCAAATGGAGCAAATGCATATGTTTTCCCAGTGTTTGCAAGCTAGCCAACAGCATGATTTCCTAAATAGCCAAGCTACCTTTAGGTATTTGGCAGTTGACATATTTCTAATAAATACTTCTCTAACCACTTTGTAAGAAGTCATTTCTGGCTTTGCTTTTTGAACTACAATTCATCAAAAGCACCCCATAGATTAATGTTATTCATGCTGCTAGATAAATGCTGTGAAGTTCAACAGTAGTTTACTTAGGATTATTGACACACGTAATGAGAGGCTCGATGAAACAGTGAAGCCATATTACACTGTGTTTAAAAAGGGCTCCAATTGGGTTCATTACAAAATGAAGGTTTTTTCTCCCCTTTGCACACAGGGTATAATGTTTCATTAGTCACTGGTTGTATAAATATAAAAAGCTACTCTCTTCTGTTAATGGTTTAGCTGTTTCAAAACCCTACTAAATGATGAAATTTGAGTGGTATTTCGATCTATAATGAATGCTGTATGCATTTCGGAATGGAGTGATAGGTGATCATTTGTGAGAACTTTACCCTTTTATCTTTTACACCGAGGTTGATTTTACATTAGCTGTGATAATTTAATATAGCTGTAGCACAGAAGGGCCTTTCATGAGCTGAGACTGTGTCTTTGCCTCTACCACAGTTGCCTTGGTTCTATTGATTCTTAACTTGATGGAGGTCTGAGCACTTTCCTGTGAAATCATGGTATCTAGATGCCATCCTAATGGTTAGATTTTATTCTTTGGGTGTCAATGGAAGTACATTATTTAAATGTTATCACATTTAGTTGTTAACAGTGCTGGCATTTTGTGTTATAGTCACTGAAGGGCTTTTTCCCCCTCTCTCCTAATTATACCTTTACAAATTTCAGCTTTAGAACTACAGATGGTAATTTGAAACTGCCAGTCTAAAATTCACCCTCAGTGAAAGGTCTAACAAAATTTAGCATACAAATACTTGTGGGAAAAAATTATACTTATGAAATATTTGTCTTGTGCTGGTTCCATTGGGAAAGAAAGTGGCATTTTTCATTAACAAGCTCAGCAATGGAAAAATTTATCTGCTAAATTAGTAGCCTTAGTTATTTTATTAATTCATGTGAACAGAAGTTGGTTTGCTTGTTTTATACACCTGTATAAAAATATTGAAGTCATTCTCATGTTTAATTGGTATCATGTGCTTTACTTATTTAGAAGGGCTGATTATTTCCATGTTAATGGTGTTTAAACATGCTGTTGCATTGCTGTTTTTACTGCTCGGAGAACTCAGATCAAGAGAAAAATTCATTCACCAAATAAATCGTTAGCATGTATTACTGAATAAAAAAGTACTATAAGAGCAAAGGTGAACAAAACTCAAGAAGTTTAGAATTGAACATGGAAGATGAGTTAAGCATTCAAGTAGTTATAATACCAAAATAAAAGAACTGGAGGAGCATGGACTTACAATGATGTAGCTGTTCAGAGTCTTTGAAAGTGTGGTCCAAGTATCACGACTGAAACAAAAGGTAACACAGCACTTCTGAATTATTAAAAGACAAATGGTATACACCATAAATGGAAGTACCCAACACAGTGCCAGGTGCATAATAATCAAACTATTAGTATTCTATTACTAGTAGCCTTATAATAGCAAGGGAAATCTCAATCTAATGCTCTAGTAAAAAACTTACTCAAGAGTTGCATACAGTTTAGTGCCCACAGTCCTCCCTGAATGAATTAGGTTATCTCTGTTGAAGAACAAGACAATTGTAAATTCTTGCTAACTAAGCAGTAGAAAATATCTTGAAGAGAGTGCAGGAAAAAAGCTGTAATTACTTGTGTTTCTCTAATGCAACAACAAGTTCAGGGGTTTAGATACAATATCTTCTCCCCAAGAAAAGACCTCTCAGATCCACATCATCCAAGTAGAGAGAACATAGAAGATACTATTTTATCACACAAGGAGTGGCTGCAGAGAATTACAGATGATCTTGGGCTAATTTTATTTTGCGGATGAAGGCAACCCAAGTCCTTATATTTATTTGCCCTCAACTGATGTGCAATATATGATGAAATATATGTGAAATTCTTTTGAAAGTGTCAGAAACATAGAGCACCCAGGAAAATTTTAGAATGAATATGAAGAGTGAGAAACACAAATCAGTACATTTTCTTCATCTTTAACTTTGTTCTCAATGCCCAGTATCTTTCACCTCCCTTCACATTCATGCTAGAGAAATTTGTAACCATTCCTCAAAATACAAATGGAAGAGAACAGATGTTGGAATGCTTTAGTATCATTTGCACCCTCAAAACCCTCCTCAAGATTTGGAAAGAAGTACAGCAATAAAGTAGAAAAAAATAAGTAGGTTATTTCTTCTTCTACCAGTAGCAGCACTAACTATGGCAGGTCTAGGTTTTAGGAGAGAGCAACAGGGAATCAGATTAACGTTCCAGTGGAGAACCAACTCTGCTCAGAACCCAACTCAGTGTTGTCTCAGACAGTCGTAACCGAGTTGAGCATGATTTTAGAAAGGTTTGCGTATTCCCCATCTCTCTTCAAACATATTCTTCCTATTACCATAAGAACTCTTATATGAGATTTAAAATTATTTTGCTACTGCTGTAATATTCCTTTACTTCATTATTTTCCATACTTGTATGGATAAGCTTTTGAAACAATTCATTACTTCTTCATTATCTTAAGTTACCATTCTTGTTGTGAATGAAATTATCCACTACAGACCCTGCCATAGTTTTACTTTTATGTGTAGATATTTTGCTTTTCTAGCAAATTTTAGCTTTATGACCACATAAAAACAAGTAAAATCCTCCATAACCAGTATAATTATAGTAGAAAGTAAAACATAATAAGTTTTTTTAATATTTCTGTAATGTCAGTTTACTGACAGTCACTGACTTGATATCTCTAAAATTTCACTTGACAGTTACAGTTGTTTTGTTTATTTGATCCTGTATCTGTTGAAATGAAGACTGATAAAATATGATATTTTTTTATGTTTCCAGGATAATTTACCACAGAAATCACACACACACACACACACACACACACACACACACACACACACTATATAGAATCCATCACATTTTATTGTTAGTTAATAAGAACCATCATAAAAAGAGTGTTTCAGATTTTTAATAGTAAGAGATAATATTACTGCTAGAAATATCTGTGTGTTTCAGTCTAGTGAAAGGTATCAAGCTATTAAATATGACTTTTCAGCTTTTAAAAATCAATATAACTACTATTTTCATTTCACTCTGCTTTTATTGTAAATAATAAATATCAGAAATACTCAGAGACAGAGCTATTCACACAGATATTGCAGACTTCTGCATCAAGCCAAGTACCTAGTTTGTTGCACATTTTAGACATATATCTTTTTCAGAGATTATAAATTAAGTATACGCTCACTTTCAGTCTTCAGTGCTGAAATTTTCCCTTTCACTTGATTTGTTTACCATGAGAGAGAGACAAATTGAGTCATGGAAGATAGGCTTTCTTCCACTTTAGCAAAAATCACCAAGTCATCTATCAACTCCTTCAAAGTTTTACTAGGGTGTAGAACATAAATTCAGTTGCTTTAGGGTTATTAGTACCTGATCCTAAACTTAGCAAAATAATTAATCCATGTATAGGTGAATGAGGTAATAATTATGAAACAGATTAGGGCTATCAAAAACTAATATCTTAAACTTGTTTTTAAACATCTCTTACCATAAGAACTAACAAATATTATTATAATATATGCATTTCTAGTCTTGAAATATGTGTTACACATATTCATGTCATGATTACCAATGATCTTGGGAATTCTCATCACATTAAAGTGAAAAATGTACCTCTGTGATTCATAGTAAATATGTAGCTAAACTAAAAAGTTGGCAGTAACATGTACTTTTACCATTACATTCATCTAGCAATGAAACATTTGGAAACATTGAGAGGCTACATGACTCTTTTTTGACCTCTTAGTTGTATGTTAGGAGAGGTGCAACAGATCACTGTGGAACTAAGAGAGTGAATATTTGAGTTTATATGGGTGGGTGGGCGGGCAGGGAGAAAGAGAAGCCTGGATTATAGACAGATGCACAGCCTAGTAAACATTAAAAAGGGATTCAGCTAAAATCTGTTTCCTCACACAGAAACAGACCTACCAGTTGGTAAATTAATTCTGTATAGTCATAATGAGCATGTTTCCTTTGGAGAAGCTTTCTTTAGAAGCATAGATGGGAAAATACACAGTGTGGGAAGAAAAGGAGAGAAAAGACATCCATATGGAGCAAAAAGCAGTGCACTCGTGGGAGAGTCCTTTGGTTGCTGCCCTTATCTCTGGTGTGGAGTCTACAGACAGTAAGCTAGTTGGACGACTCTTAAAACAGTGCCTTCTTTAATTGCTGAGATAAAACATCAACTCTGGACATGAATACAGCCAGGAGAGCTGGGTTGCCTGTGGGAAAGGCACACCTCTGCATAAATTTGCTATTGGACACTGCAGAGAGAAGTGGAATGGGATCAAATAATGGAGACAGGAGCATTTTTGCATTATAAAACATTTAGAAAGTTGCATACACGCAGGCATACAAAACACGATGTTGAGGTTTAATTCCATCCCTTTGTTTTAAGATGAGCATGAATTGGATAAAATGGGGTTTTACCTTTCAGAGTAAAAATTCCATTCATAGACAGCACTCTACCATTCTGCAGTAAATGTTTCTATGGTACCTACTTGGACTACTGGCTAAAATGTCCATGGGGAAAACCCTCATTCCTGCTTGAAGGAAGGAGAGGCCACCATCCAACAATTGTAGCTTTGTAAATATCTTTTCTTACACTATTTATACCTAATATTTTCTATCAGTTGCAGTAAGGTAAACAGAAGAATAGAATCCAAGACTCAGTCTTCCCAGATTTTTTATGGGGAAATAAGGCTAGGTTGTAGCTTTTCAAAGATGTACAGAGCTCTTGTATTCAAGTGTCTGAGCACTAATTGGCAGATTCATTTAAGAATTCAAGCACTATTCAATGGCCCAATGAGAAAAATTGAGCATTTGTTTTCAGAAATAATGGCACACCTAACTCGAAGATATATTTTTCATAAAACCTGCTTTGTAGCTTCTTAGGATGTAATTTTTACTAACAATGTAACAACACATCATGTGCTTGTTCCAGAATCTAAGAACTATTCTTGACTCCACTTTAGACTAATATCTAATTCATCAGCAAGTTCTGATGATGCTTTTTCCAAACCATGTGTTCAGAATGTCCACTTGTCTCCATTATTCTCTCTAGCCTACACTATTGACTTCAATGTCTATAATCTCTTTCTCACTGAGCTGTAACATATAAATGTTAAAATGCACATTCCTTCATACCTTTCCTCTACTTAAATTTTCCCAAAGCCATTTCATCACATTTAGTGTAAAACCTCAATTCTTATTAACCTAGCTTCCCAAACCATACAGAGTATGCTACTACCCACCTATGTGACATCTCATTACTCTCTACACAATCACTTGTTTCTCTGGTCCTCCTTCAACTCCTATGAGACATCAAGCTCAATCTCTTTTAAGAAAGTTTGCTTCTGCTCAGAATGGTTGTCCAGGAAGTACAAGGAATTCTGTCATGAATATTGGTATTTGCAAGAGTGAAATCTTATCATTCAGATCTCAGATTAAACAAATCAGAGAGGGGACATTTTTGTCCCACTCCAATCTAAAATGACCCCAATCACACATCACTTTATTTTAATTCTCTGTAGAGCATTTATCATTATTTGGTGTTTTAGTTGTGTATTTGTATATTTGATTGTGTAAATGGGTATGTATACATATATGTATGCATTTGTGTTTATCTATATTATATATATGTATCTGTATATATGAATATATTCTGTATCCAACCAGTAGATTATTACTTTCTTGAAAGCATATATCTTACAAGTCTGTATCTCTATCTCTTAGAACAATGCCTCCTAAATAGTAAGCAATCAATAAATACTTCTTTAATGATTAAATTTCTTTGTATATCTCTATCTTTGTCTCTCTCTCTCTCTCTTTTCAACAGAAGGAACGTTAATAATATATGTATGAATGTACACATATATACATACATAAATGCCCATATCCACATATATGCATATATATGTGTGTGTGTCTGTGTATGTATGTATGTGTGTGTGTGTCAATATATACTGCCTTGACTTCTGAACAAAAATGGGAAAACTAATATTCATTCTTTGATTATCCAAATCAAGGCCTTTAAGTTTCATCTCATATTAGGAGAAGTGAGATCTAGAGATATATTTATTTGACAATGCATATGTAAATGATGCCTTATACAGTTAAGCAGTGTATGAAATGAACACCTGTGTATAGAAGAATTAATATCTTTAATAGAAATCTTAGAAGTTATAAACTTAACATAATTGACTTCAAATGCCCATTTTTTTGCAAAATTATGTCATTATTGCTTACTAAGAATTAGATTTATTTATTTTAGACATCTGTTAATGTCATTTATAAACATAACATTTATTTCTGGCCATATAGAAAATGTTTTCTGAAAATCTATATCAAAATGTTATAGTGCCTAATATTTTATTATTTCAGGAAATCTTTCTTCAGAAATAATTTTAGGATCTCTTTTAATTATAATATTCCAAGAGACACATTCAAGAAAATATGAAATACCATAGTAAGAAATACTTCAGTAAAATACTTTCTATTTAGAGCATATTTTAGATGTAAATAACTTGGGGAAGGTTATCAGTTTGTATAACTAAATCCCATGTGAAAACCAGTTCATTTAATAATCTATTATATGATTAGGAAAGACATTTCTTTATGTTAGAACTCTGAATATTAGGAATGTAGGTCAGAATCTGGATTTCTCCATCAGTGTTTTTCTACTAGCTCACACTCCCTCTGTGTATATTCATATTTGATTTGAGGTGGTTTTTTTTGTTTGTTTGTTTTTTTGTTTTTTTGGGTTTTTTTTTTTTAGTGAATGTCAGAACTGTTCTCCAAAAAACCACCCTTCATCTTCACAGAACTTAAAGTCTTTGACCGACTCATCTGATTTACTTTTTGGTAAAGGACTTTTAAGAAAGAGCACATAATGGGGCTCCTGGGTGGCTCAGTCGGTTGGGCCTCCGACTTTGGCTCAGGTCAGATCTCACGCTCGTGGGTTCGAGCCCTGCATCAGGCTCTGTGCTGACAGCCAGCTCAGAGCCTGGAGACTGCTTCTGGTTCTGTGCCTCCTTCTCTCTCTGCCCCTCCCCCTCTCATGCTCTGTCTCTCTCTGTATCAAAAATAAATAAAACATTAAAAAAATTAAAAAAAAAAAGAAAGAGCACATAGTACTGACACAGGTGGAGTTATACAATGTAGGATCATCCGCTTGAAAGGATTTCTCCTACTTTAAGTTTTACTTTACATTTGACAGTTTGGAATGTGAGGAAGTATTTTAAAAGAAAAAATGCATACTTTTTTTCAAATAACAGACTGATTTTATTCATAAACTTTCCTTGTAATTACACAGAACTGTTGGTTACCGCCTACAGTTGAAAATTGCAGTACTTTTCATTTTTTTAAAAACAGCTTTTTTTTATTGTAAAAGGATTCCATTTAGTACATGAAGCCAGTGGAAGTTATCAGAGGTATGAAAAGGGATTCATTCCAATCTAATTTTTAAAAGGGCCCCTTTTTATGAAGCGGAGGGTTTTCCATACAACTCTTGAGGAGGAAGCACGCACTGGCGAGTTGGGACCTTGTCAACCTGGCGGTTGTCATTTAAGTAAGAGCTTCAGTGCTGTTATCCATTCTTATGCTATAATCCAAATAGGCTGCTACATGTAGCTGAACATAATGGGAACAGATAAACGCCCTTCTCTGCACAGGTGAAAAAGCAAATACAGTACATTTTTCTTCTTACAATTGCTCCCAATGGCAGTGCAATTATCAGTAAGAAGGTTAAGGATGCCCTATTTTTTTTTCTTATTAATCTTTTTATTTTTTCAGCCATAAAAAATTTCTTTTTTTATTTTTATTTTTTTGAAATGGCAATGAAATTTTATTTTTTTTACTTTACAAAGTTTCATACTTTTTTTTACCATATGCAATTATTTTCCATCATTTACAATACAGTAGTTACAATGACACTCCACACATTATTTTTAAGGTTAGGAAATGTGGATGCCTTCTATCACAAAGATACTCCTTACCTTAATACTTCTAATATATGTTGAGTTCTGACTCTTGTATCTCCACTTACCTTAATACTTCTGACTCTTGTATCTCCACTTACCTTAATACTTCTAATATATGTTGAGTTCTGACTCTTGTATCTCCACTAATAATCCTTGGTTTGGACTCACTCTTGATTACCCTGGGACCACCCTGGGGAGTTAGTGACATAAAGCAGAAAGAAAGTAGATATGCGGAGTCCAGACTAAATGGTAGAAATTTTTCTCCCTATTGAACACTAGTCCTTAGAGAGAAACAAGCAGCTTGGGCTTCTGGGACTCTTTAGACTTAATTTTGCTTAGAAAATCCATTCTGAATGGGTCAGAATGCCATTTTTAAAAGAGAAACTGCCACTAAACAAAACAGGTTGACAAGTTAGAAATTATTGTACACTGCATTTGTAGAGAACAAAACATACCTTTAACCTGAAAAGCTCGTTATTGGGAAAAAAGGTGCTACACCACTCTTCAATGTATTGTATACAGTGCTTGTTGGAGCACTGTTCATTTTAACAAGGTTATACAGGATCTGCTGTGCTCTAATAAGCTCCAGTAACAAAATGTGGTTGTATTTTGTTAAATTCCTACATTAGGATGTGATTAGAAAGGGTACTTTTCTATTTTTTGAATTGGATGACATGATTTAGAGCTCTAACACTTTTTAAAACACTGAAAAACTGCATTCAGAATATAGAATTCTTCAGTGTGCTACATCTTAATTTTTTAGATAATCATTTGGACTTGAAGACTCTTAACAGAAATTTCTAAAAACTATCTCATACACCATATTAGGAAGGGGGAGGAATTTTTTTGCACACATTAACCATGAATAAGGCTCAATTACTGATTCATGTTATTAAAAATGATACTATTCCCTATCTACTGACATTATTGTCATTATTACCAGTAGGAGCATGATTTATGAGATGCTAGTCAAATTCAAAGCAGAGAACGAGGTACCTGAAGGAAGCCCAGAAGTGTATCATAGATTCTGTTCTGTTATCAGTGTATATTCTGCATACCGTGTACTTTATTATTAATAAGAATTTGAATAGTAGAGTATATTAGTAGACTATGTAAATTAGAGAAATAGCATCACACATGTCTTTTATTTTCCACTGGGGGAGAGAAGGAGAGACATGGAGCTAAAGAGAGGCCCAGAACCATAACGTTGGTTGTGCTCAGAGTGGTGTGTTGTGAATATGAGCATTATTGTCATGGGGTCTTGGTAAGAAAGTGAGGGAAGCACTACAGAAACTCTAAAAGCATGATGCGTATTCAGAGAGAAAGGAAGTCAGTTGATATTCAGTTAGTCAAGGAAGTCTTCACAGAGCAGGTCCAAATCAGGCAGGAGCTTGGGAGTAGCATTTTACTGGCTATATTAAGAAAGGGATAGAGATTGGAAAATACTAGGAGGTTGAGTCAGAGTAAACTTGTCCCAAGGAAAAATGATATTTTAAAAAAACAAAGATATGTTGACTTATAACAACTGAGCCTATAGTTAATTGGAGAGATAGATTTATATAAATAAGACAGTAACATAATACATAACATGCATGTGTAGAAAAAAGTATGTGCTAAGTTCCTTGAAAATGCTTTGAAGGAAGATATTAACTGCAGAATTTGGAAATGCTTTACAAATGAGATCATATTTGAACTAAAAAGACAAGAAATGTAATGATGAATGTCATGTAACAGGATGTGGCTCTGAGAACACGGCAGCAAAGAGAAGAACAGCAAAAGCTGAGTCTACAGTTTGAAGAAAAGATTTGTGTTAGGCGCAGATGCCTCGGGTGCTTGACCTCTACCTCTTTGCTTCTGTTAACTGGGCCCTGTGAGAAGTGAAGAGGCTCAGCACGGGCCCTGAGGAAGTGTCGTCCCCGTTGTCCCGCCATAGTTAGTAGCTGCAAACAAGGGCGGACACAGTTTGGAATTCTTCAGGGCAGAATCAAGCAGGTTGATCAGGGGTGACGATGGACTGCTGAACTTGTCAGAACAAAGTTTAACCATGATCCCTGGACACAGATTTTAGTTTTTTGATTCAACAATTTCATTGTGTGAGCAGAAATTGGGCTTTGGCGAGTGAATAGGTCCTTATAGAAGTATTCCACACTATTTATACTGCATTTATTTGCAACCCAGCATTCAGGTACGTGAATAACTTTTGCTGCCTACTTAGACTCTGCTTACACTAATATGCAGTTGTACAATGACTAAATTTGGGGTGCTGTCTGACATTTTTGAAATACTCCTGAATTTTTCTTTTACATGAAAACAGTATATATGTTACAACTGAAATTATAAGTGTAATTTATTGTAATGCACACTTTATGCGTAAGCAAAACTCTAAGCAAATATTTTCATTCTTGGAACCTTTACTTTTCTCAGTTTCCTATCAAAAATGATTACATTTTCCTTTTGTTTATAATTTTTTTTAATGTTTTTTTATTTTTGAGAGAGACAGCGTGATCAGGGGAGGGTCAGAGAGAGAGGGAGACACAGAATCCGAAGCAGACTCCAGGCTCTGAGCTGTCAGCACAGAGCCCAACGCAGGGCTTGAGCCCACAAACAGTGAGATCATGACCTGAGCCGAAGTTGGACGCTCAACCTACTAAGCCACCCAGGCGCCCCTCACATCCTTCCTTTAAACAAATCCCTGACTTTTCTATAGTAGACGTCTATCTAGACAAATCAAATCTAACTATTTTTACTTTGTTCACTTCCCAAAATACCATTGTTATCCACTATATGTTTTATCAGTTACTCACTCTTATTCTTTATGCCTTAACCTCTAGAAAATATATAGTGCAGTTCATTTCTTTTGTAAATTGTAAATACTGAACTTTTTATTGGTAACCACTTTTTTTCAGGAAAAATCAATATTATTTGATTGAAATAAGACCTTTGACCCCATCTTTTGTATTATAGAAATCAGAGATGAAATGTGATATAGTTAATGAATTGACTTACTATATAGTTATCATTTCTGAATTTTAATGTTCATAAATTATGTCACAAACCATTTCCTCTATTTTTCTAATTTGTAGTCACTTAGTGTCCATGCTCAGACATCCTTTAATCATATGCTGTTAACAAATAAGGCATATATTAAGATCTTCTAAAATTGACAAGTCGTATTCAGCAAATTACACACAGTATTAATATGGCTGCAGATTGTCTTGCTTGAACTGAGTAAATTAATGTCAAATCAAGATTCAGTTATTTTTATTATGTGTGTGTGCATGTGTATAATTCTTCTGCATGTAGATTAGTGTATTTTTATTCTTGAAAAAAAATAAATGGATGTGTCTTAAAAGGGGTAAAAAATGACCTACATTTTCTATTCTGTACTATGTTTGATTGAGCAATTTGTATAACTGTATAATGGTTTTAAAAATGTACAGAATTCTAGCCACTTCTAAAATGAAACAAACAGTTGGTACTAGTGTTTCTAATCTCATGTTTCCTTATGAAAATGTAGTTCTATCTTTACTATGAATATCTAAGTAAAAGACCAAAAGTGAATGAACCAAATCAAATCTTTTAAAAATTGCTAAATAATGCCAAATGTTGCTTCTCAGTTATAGGAGTGAAAATCAGAGATGAGTGATGGACTTAGAAAAGGCAGCACGGAGTCCTTTTCTAATTTTTACTCTGACAGGAGTTACAGTCAGGCAGTAAAATAAATAATATTGAGATGGAAGTGTTGGAGACATCTCTCTATTATACTCATATGGAATAAAATATTCTCTCTGTACTATAACACACATATATATGCAGAAATACTTAAATTTAGAGACAAGGAAGCTCTATCTCAAAGTTCTGTCACACATTAAGTGGCAATAATAATAGATGACTTCAAAATTTATCATGATCTTTTATTAATTATCACAATAGGATTTGCTTAATGAGCCCTCCTGATCTTTCACCCTTTTTCTGAAGGTCTCAAATTAGGTGAAAATTTAGAGAGTTCATAAGGAGACATGGAGGACATGAGTCTCTGCTCAGGCTCACACTACTCCCAGAGTAGCAGGAAAGGGGAGCAATCATTCATTTTGTTAGCAAGGAAATATGTTGAAGGAAGAAGCTGTAAGTCATGGTCTTAGAAACATCTTTTGAGAGCACCTGGCTGGCTCAGTTGGCAGAGCACATGACTCTTGATCTTGGGGTATGATTAAGTTCCACACTGAGTATAGAGTTCACTTAAAAGAAGTTAAAACAATTTTATCTTTCAGAAAATAATTAGTGTCTGTCTATATTGACAACAGAGAAGGATTTTTTAAGGAGAAGTAATATAATTTTTAGCTTTATGTTAACTAGACTGCCCTGTAAAAAAAATGGACTTTTCTAGATACCCTAAAATATGCTATATGCTTATAATGCTATGAAAAATTTTATTTATTCACCTTCTAAGTGCTAGGATTCTAACAACAAAGTAGGCAGAGTTTTTTCCTTCAAGGATTAGTTGTCAAGTGTGGAGACTGACTTCAATAAAATCAGAGCAAACAGAAACTTAGATAGAAGAGAGAAGTATCATACATTTTTTAAAATCTCTCTAAGAATTCCAACTAATTTTATGTTGTTGAATTTCAGTTGATTCTGATTTCTCTTCTGGGGTTGAATATTTAGATTATTTCAACTTTTCCTCCTTTACATTAGAACAAATAATTGGACAAACAAAAATGTGCCATAAGAAGGATAAAGGAAAATGTTTAAAATGTTTCAGAACACATAGGATGAGATAAAGTTAGTAGTGATTAAAAACAGTGACTGAGAGAGATGTCTTGTTTGACAGATACTTTTCTTGACCCCAGTGTCATTTGGCCACGGTGCTTTCCATTGAACTGCTTCCAGCAGACTTGTTTTTAGGTACATATGAAGTCAAGAGGGAAGGATGAGAGAGAATGATGAGCAGATAAAGACGAGTCAGTACGAGTCAATAATGCTTTGTAGTGTTATCTCTTCTGTCTGGATACTTCAAATGATTCTATGGTGATTCTCTTAAAGTAGATTAACAATTATTAAAGCTATTGTTTTCTTAATTCTTTAAATGTTAGCCAAAGAAAAATGCTATAGTCCATGCATTTTCACAATTATAAAAAAATAAAGATATTGTTTGGTTTATACAAAAAAGTTCATAGTACCTGAAAATATATGGACTCTTTCCAAAACAAATCAAGCTGATTTTCATTGTTATGGAATAAAGGGGGAAAAAGAGTTCCAAGTAATGTGTTTTCTTGGCTAAACTAAAAAAAAATTGACAAGCAAAAACATTAAAACCTATTATTTGTATTATACTTCTTAGGAATTGAATGATATTAGCTAATTTTGAAAGGCTACTTTTTAGATCTAATGGAATCTTATTTTAACTCACTGTCTGGTAGCTAATAACCTAATGTTTATTATCTGTGCTAGGTTTGGTAGTAACAGGTTCCTCACATGGAGTTTTATAGGACCAATATTATATGTATTGTATGTACTCGATAACCTTTTAAGGTATTTCCCTTTTCATAAATTAAATGCATAGACTTTGAGATCCTAATGAGCAAAGGATTTTACCAACAGACGAAGAATGTATCATTTTCTATTTTAGATATGCCTGAAAATTAAAATTACTCATGTTTTTTTAATTTAGAAAATGTCTTTCATTTACCTCCAGCCTGCCTAAACCATTTAGGAAAGTTTACCATGAAAATAAGAAGGTATTATAAAAATTAGTTAATAAGAAGTATATGTGCACGTATACATAATATTTATTCAGATCATAATGTTGTTAAAGTCAGTTCTATTTTATGACCAGGGTAATCACACACCAGGCAATACCCATTTTTTCTAGTGATTAATGTAGCACCATTGAGTTTTTAGAAGGTTGTTTTCTTAATTTGACTGTCTAGGAAGCATTTTCCCTGTTGAAAAACAGGTGTAAACATCAATACTCAGGATAAGAGAGTGAGCTCCTACTGTTTTCTGATGTCTCCAGTGTAGAGAATTCAGCAGGTTAAAGTCTGAGGATTGAGTAGGGCTAATTTATCAGAAATAAAAAACTAGAAAATTTTTGGTGCGACTCAAAGAGTTTAACTGAGAGAATGACAGGAAGTCTTTTAATAGCAAAATAATCTGTCAAACATTTTGAATATTTAGGAAATGTGTGGCAAACATGTGAAATCAAACCCCAGCACAGTAATTACAGGTAATTTGTGAACTGTTTCTCATTTCCTCACTGTGTAAATTATATGCCTATCCACTTGAGACACGATTTAACTTTTTGAGAATCTTACTGAGATTCTGTAGCTTGACACTGGTCTTATTGTTCCAGTGTTCCCTATGCTGCTCTTCAAATTCTCAGCCAGTTTTGAGTGAAAGGAGGGAAGATTTTGGTGTAAAGCTCTAAGTTATTCTTCCTGTTTATTATATTTTCTATATTTGAATATACTGTTAATGTCCAGCAACTTTGACTGACAATGGATCAGGTGTTGACTATTATGTTCAAGTCCATCACCTCTCCTTTGTATGCCAAATAAAAGAAAGTATAAACCTTTCAGAATATTGGGTTCCATGCTAGTTGACTCAATACCTGTTAAAGACTCCTAGGTACTGCAAAATTGTTAGAAGGCGTTACCAGCTAATCAGGGTAAGAATTGCAAGACTCTAAGCTGTACATTAACATCATTGTGAGAAAAGGAAAAGCAAAGTAATAATAATAACAATAAGCTTTTTTTGTTTGTTTGTTTCTAAAGATTGCTCTCATCTTATTTGCTACCATTGTTTTCCTAAAAGAAAAAAAATCAAAGACATTTAACACACATATACTCATCCATCATTAACATTCTTTAATCTTATATGGTGGTGTTATTTGTGTTTATTTCTGTTGTGTTTTTTTCTTTGTTTACTTCTTTGACAAAGCATGTCATTTTTTGTTTTACCTAGTTGTATTTTGCTACTGCATGTCACATGTTTTAAATGACTCAGTGAACAAATGAATTCTTGTCATTTTAAATTTCACTCTAAATATTACAATCTGCTCATTCTCAAACATTGCTCCACATTTTTGCTTTGGGTGGGAGCATGCAAAAGAAGTGAACCAAAAAATGGCAAGAACTGTGTGGTATGGCCAAGCTTTGTACCTGATAATCTGTTGAAGCCTGTTAAAGTTAAACCTAAATAAGATGTATGTATTTATAATTTGAATCATTTGTGTTTCTCTTTTGTTTGCATGATATGATTTTGTTTTATATTTTTTTTCCACTCACCAGATGTTCCCAACACTTTGCTTCCCACTACTATCATCCCCTCCCTTACCACTGCAACAGTCACAACCACTGTAGCCATAACAACCAGCCCAACCACATCTGCAACAACCAGCAGCACAAGAGGTATGGTATGATTCTTTGTTATGGCCTGGAAAGCACAGTAAATGACGCTTTAAAGGTTTTTTTATTTAAAAAAGGGTAGAAAAATTGAGATCCAATTTTACTTAATTATAAGAAGTAACTAAGTCACCTAAATTACTATCAGTTAGGGTTATTGGAATAGAATATGAGACAAGATGTTACATTTTAATTTTTTTAGTGCCACTTATGACTACTATGAAAATATTTCAAAATATAGGCTAAAAGTATATGGAGCAAACACTGAGCAAAAATAAGTGTGAACATGAGACACTTTTTTTGCCTTGTCTTGTAAATGTAAACAAAGACATAAGATGTTCAAGGTTGCAGAGGTAGCTTTTGCTTTTTAAAGACCTTAGTTTAACGTAAATGACGTCTTCCTCTGTCATTAGGTTAGAAATACCCACAGTGTTGAATGTGTTCAAAAGTTGGCATAATTCATAGGGTCATTATAAACTATTCACCAGGTAGAACTTTTAAGTAAATACTGAACATTTCATCCTAAAGTGATTCTCTGAGTAGATCTATTTGTTCTACTAAGAGAATGTTCTGAAAACGAATATTAGTAAAGTTGTCCAGGATGATAGGAATTCACATGTGACTCCATGAGTAGTTTCTGGTATTGGTTTATCAATAAGTATTTTTGCCTGAAGGAGAGCAACCTTGAAGAAATTTAAATAATCTTTAAAGCCAAAAAGATAGTTACATCATGGTTCAGAAATATAAAAAACTGTTCCTGAGCAGTCATTAAGTGGTTAGTAGGTGATGAAGAAATTAAAAAGAATTGTCCTGAGTGCATAACAACATGTTTTAGACTTAATTTTTGCATTAGAAATGTTCATAGAGAATTTGTCCTATTTGTCTGTCTTTTTGTACTTTTACATGTTTTATGTCATGTTGGCTTTACTAATATGTATTAAACTTAACAATTTAACTTAAAATCATGGGGACCTTACATTAATATATATGTAATCAAAGCTTACCAAGAACTGGTTTAACATTATTTTCCTTCAATTAGACTATCTGTGTATTGAGAGTTTTATTAATTTTTAATATTAAATTGAGTTTCTAGCTTTGATGTAACAGTTATAGTATTTTTCACTTGTTTCTGAAAATCTCTGGTATTTGATAATTATTAATTTTTGATAATCATGTCAACTCTATTATATGATATATAAGATCGATAACTGAAGTTTAATGATAGTAGCAATAAGAATTTCTCAAAAATTCTTGTTTATTTTAGTATTACTAGACAAATGGTATTTGAACTAAATCTACAAGTGAGAAGAATTTATATATCTTCCTCAGATCAATTTCTGAGAAAATCAGGTAAAAGAATAAAAATGAAAACAGGTCAAAAATACGTTGTGATATTATATGAAAGATACCTAAATTTTTACTTTTGTCAATTTATCATTTTTTCAAGATTTTTACAAATAGCAATTTAAATAAAATGTAATTGCTGCATGCTAACAGAATCTCTATGATAGTATTAAGTACTGACTATACAGACAAGTCGCTTTGATGGAAAAGGAACAGTGACATAATGACTTAATTTTTTTAAAGATTTTCTTATAACAAAGAAAAAAAATTACTGAGGCACCTGGGTGACTTAGCTGGTTAAGCATCCAGCTCTTGATTTCAGTTCAGATCATGTGTTCAAGCCTTGTCCTGGGCTCTGTGCTGGCAGTACAGAGCTTACTTGGGATTCTCAGATTCTCTCTCTCTCTCTCTCTCTCTCTCTCCCTGTCCCTCCCTGTCTCTCTCTGCCCCTCTCCTGCTTGTGCTATCTCTCTCTCTCAAAATAAATAAACACAAAAAATTCTAATAGTCAATTATTCCTTCCTTCTTCAAAAAAATGTTTTGAGGGCTTTGCTATCGATATGTGGGGCAATGTCAGGTTGTACAATTATAGAAATTAGACACATCGTATCTAAAATACTAGCAATTAAATTAATGCATTCTGCGCCAACCCTAAGTAACCAGTTTCTGTGCATAATTAAGAAAAAGTATTCATGCTCTTTGTGAATATATACACATACACAACACATGTCAGAATAAAAGAGAAAAAAGATTTATTTCAAATAAAGTGTTTGATAACATATTTTATACTTGTTTACATGCATCTTAAGTGGAATTTTCTTTTTCAAGTAAATTCACTTTTTACAGGTTTCCTAAAATGTTCTGTGATCTTTAAAAGTGATAAAGAAGTAATCTTTGCTGCAGAAGAACATACAAATAAACTAACCTCAAAGAAGACACATACATGCAAATACACACACACACACACACACACACACACACACACACACACCATTCCCTATTATTTTTACCTAACAGTTGAAAGACAATATTTTTCAAATGGTACCAATAAGATATGTGGAAAGAAAAATATATTTTATAAGTTAAGCAATTCATAGTAGTTATTTTGTATAGAAAAAAACAGAAGCACTGACATTAAATATTAATCTAATTCCTACTTTTGTGTCCTTGTTCAGCAGCCCCCTGGGGGTGGGGAAAGTCACTGAGCACACCCATATCATTAATGTTCTAGTCCACATTTGAGGAAGTAGAAGGGTCCATCAGTACATAAACAGTGTTATGAATTTTTTTATTTTATGTTTTTATCTGTTTAGTTTTCGTTTCCACTTACTAGAATGTGAAGTTCATCAGAGCTAGGACCTTAATTGTCTCACTTTTAAAAAGATTTTAATTTATTTTAGTGGAGTCGGCATACCAAGTTACATTTGTTTCAGGTGTACAGCAGAAGGATGTAACAAATTTATATGATAGGCTGTGCTCACCACGAGTGTAGCTACCATCTGTCCTCGTCCAGCGCTATCATAATATCGTTGACAATATTCCTTATCCTGTGCCTTCTTTTACTGTGACTTATTCCTCCCCTAACTGGAAACCTGTATCTCCCACTCCTTACCCACTCTGCCCACCCCCTAATCCCTTCCTCTCTGGCAATCATCAGTTTGTTCTTTGTATAAATTAGGTCTGATTCCACTTTTGGTTTGTCTTATTCTTTGTTTTTTAAGATTCCACATATGAGTGAAATCATATTGTATTTATCTTTCTCAGTCTGACCTGTTTCAACTTAGCATAAAACTCTAAGGCCTACTAAGTTGTCACAAGTGGCACAATCTTGTCCTTTTTTATGATTAATACTCACGTGTGTATATACGTTTGTGTGTGTACTTGTGCACGCCACATCTTCCTTATGGACATGTTCCTTCACAATGCTTCCTTAAGCATCCATTCATCTACGAATGGTCATTTAAGTTGCTTCCATTTCCTGGTTATTATAAGTAATGCTGCAGTAAACATAGGAGTGCATATTTATTTTTTAATTAGTGTTTTCATTTTATTTGGGCAAATACCCAGTAGTGGAATCATTGGATCATATGATATTTCTATCTTTAAATTTTTGAGGAAGCTCTTTACTGTTTTTCACATTGTTGTCAATTTTGTACACAATTGTTTTTTAAGTTGTACGATATTCCTTTATTTGTATATTACCTATTAGAGCTTTCAGATGCAGTTATATTTTAAATCTAATTCACTCATAAATTAATAAAAGAAGTTTCAAAATTGTAGATTAAATGGGATCATAATAATATATTACTTGAGAAAATCTGAGAACAGAAGAGAACTCAATATTTTCATCTTACAGTTTTTTTAAGTTTATTTGTTTCATCCCTTTCATTCAGTAATCTAAAGTAAAGTAACCATATTTGGTTTTATGAGGTTTAAATGTTATTTCTTCAAATTTCATAAACTATTATATTTACCTATCTATATATTTAATAAGTGACTGCCAATAAATCACCATTCATTTCTTTATCTACACTTTCCACCACTACTAACTTTTCCATCCTGA
This sequence comes from Suricata suricatta, assembly GCF_006229205.1. Taxonomy (NCBI): domain Eukaryota; kingdom Metazoa; phylum Chordata; class Mammalia; order Carnivora; family Herpestidae; genus Suricata; species Suricata suricatta. The sequence continues at coordinate 38,740,716 of NC_043704.1, forward strand.
GATATGATAAGCATGACTATAGAGAGCAAACTGAGGGAGGTGGTCAGGGGATGGACTAGATGGGTGACAGCTATTAAAGAGAGCACTTGTGACGAGACCTGGTGTCACATATATGAATCACTAAGTTGTCCTCCTAAAGCCCATATTACACTATATGTTGACTGACTAGAATATAAATAAAAATTTGAAAAGAAATACATTTAAAGAATTACACCTGAGGGCTCTATTAGAAGCCAAGGTGAAATAGAACAAAAGAAACTCCTCCAGTCCCTCAAATCATCAGTCAAAATCTTGAGAATTTTCACATCTCTTCAATTTGTACATGAAATGCATCCCCCGTAGGAGGAATAGGAACTTTAACCATATGAATGAAAGTTGGCTATTAGCATTGTTCGTTACAAATAAAGGTGTTAAGGCACAGAGAAGCCGGCAAACTTCAGCTCTCATGGGAAAGACGGAAAATAAGTGTGTCCTAGAGGCATCTTTGGATGTGAGTTTTGGTTCTTTTGTTCACACGGTCTTTGGTCTTACACCATGAACCAAATTAGGCCTCAGCATTTTTATCAGAAAAATGAGAAACACTTAATAGAAGCATTTAATTCCCAGGTTGTCTTACAGATTGGATAATATCTAGAGTTCTGGAAACAGAATCAACCATCAATGTATGATGGGATTATTTCTCAGTTATTTTTAGTAACACATATGTGTTTACATATGGTATGGTTGTATAATACAATTACTGATCATTATATGTATACAATAACTGATAATTATATGTATATAATCATTGCAACCGTTTTTGATGTTAGTGTACTGATTACTCTTAAGCCTAATTTTTATTGATTATGTGAAAAAATAAGATGTACCACAGTATATAGAATGTACTTACAAATATAACAATAGTTTTTAAACTTTCCATGAAGTTTATAATATTCTTGATTTGTAGCATATATCTAAAATCTGAACATTTTATCATCTTTTATAATTTTTTCATTACAAGAGACTATTGCTATAAAACATTTTAATTTCTGCTTTTGGAAATGGCAGGGTTTTTTAAAAGTCCAGTGACCTGTTTAATCCTATCATTCAATTCATATGGCATATATATACTCTCTTATAAATGCTTCCTACGGTCCTTTTTTTGATCACTGTGATAAATGCTAATGAGTTAAATATGATCATTTATAAAATGGTTCCAAATGACCTGATGCTATTTCTACTATTAATATTATTTTAGCATGGTGTGTTTAATTTGAAAACATTTTTCATTTTGATCATATCATACAGTTTTAATTTTATAATAACTATGTCATATCTAGGAAACTTTAGCAGCACCCTCATTTTACAGATAAAAATAATAAAGTGTTAAAAATTTTAAAACCATATATGAGACAATGACATATATCAGTGATTATGTCTATTCACATGATTTTTAAAATTAGAATTTACCAACGAATGTTTTATACTCATCAAACAAAAAATGTCAGAACTCCTAATTGCAATTTCTGGCTCTGCAAAACTGTGAATGCCTTTTAAGTATAAAAATGAGATAGTAAGGGCACCTGCATGGCTCAGTTGATTAAGCGGTTAAGCGTGTCTGATTTGGGATTAGGTCATGATCTCACAGTGTGAGTTTAAGCCCTGCATCAGGCTCTGTGCTGACAGCTCAGAGTCTGGAGGCTGCTTTGGATTCTGTATCTGTCCCTCCCCTGCTTGTGCTCTCTCTCTCAAAAATAAATGAACATTTTAAAAAGGTTTAAAAAAATGAGATGAAAGATATAAAGAGAAGATATAAAATATCTGATATACTTCCTATTCTACTAGTAAATCTGTTCAAATATTTCATGCATTTCAGAATACCAAATAGGGAAACATAATTCCTAAACTTGATGAAAGTGTTTATATAGTTTATCTATATAAACATCTAAATGAATTCTTGGTTCAAATATAGATTTGGTTTTACACTAGGCTTTGAAATGGTAAAATAATTTTATAGTAATACAATTTGTCAAGTAATTCTTTTTTTTAATGTTTATTTATTTATTTTGAGAGAGAGATTGAGGGAACCCAGGAAGGGTTGAGAGAGAGGAAGAGAGAGAATCCCTCACAGGATCCGCACTGTCAGCACATGCCCAATGCAGGGCTCAATCTCATGAACAGTGAGATCATGACCTAAGCCAAATTGAAGTCTGAGGCTTAATCAACTGAGCCACCCAGGCACCCCATTTGTCTAATAATTCTTAACCAATTTATTAATTATAATTAGACTACTTGCAATGGAACCTTATTTAAGTACAACATTGCAAAACAAACACAAAGAATATCTTTTAAAAATTTAAGAAATTGACCATTATCAAACTACCTACAACTAGAGTAATAATAACCAAACTCACAAAATTTAGAGATGTGTACCATTGTGTTGATCACACCCTATTGACAGGAATGCTTTCAGTTAGAAATGCCTGAGGCACTGCCCTTGGTAGGTCCCTAATACTTGTAGGAACCGTCAGACATTTCCTCCACCAGGGCCAGTGGTGTGGTTAGACTGGCTTTACTGGTTCTTATGATCTCAGGATACATTTTGGCAAGAAACATCTGAAACTTTGAGTGACAAAATTTGTTACTCACAGTTCCTGGAAGGCCACAGAGTGAGGCAATGGGCAGAAAGACAGTGTGCTTGGACCTGGGGCTCTGCCTTTATTAGGGTGTCTAAGGGTTTAGGGGTTCACTAATTGACAAATTTAAAACATAAGAGCAGGAATGAGGGCACAGGAAGGAGAAGTGGGGTTACTCAAAGCAGTCTGTTGTCTAGGTTATTCAAGGCTTTCTGAAAGAGGAAGCTTCAGAGGTGGCCCAGGCTAGTGTCTTATCTGGTTGTTTTACCAGCAGCTGTTTCCTACTGTATTCTACTGTATTTCAGCTGTATCCTACTGTATTCTAAGGCTGGTAATATGTTAATTCAAGGTGAACGTCTTTTGAAATGGATACCTTGACAATCAAAAGATTAATGTCAGTCTCTTCCACTGCAAGTTCTCAAATCTTCTCAATTCAGTGACATGCAAATTTTGTTACTTATATCTAAAAATGTAATATTATGTGAAATATTTATATCATGCATGTAGAATAAAATAAATTTTAGCATATACGATAGCTCTTTAGCTCATACACTGCCATTGCATTTTTATTTTTTTAATTTTTTTAGTTATTTTTGAGAGAGAGCACAAGTAGAGCAGGGGAGGGACATAGAAAGACTTAGATCCAAAGTGGGCTCTGTGCTGACAGCAGGGAGCTTGATGCAGAGCTCAAGCTCACAAACTATGAGATCATGACATGAGCCTAAGACGGATGCCCTTAACTGAGTGAGCCACCCAGGCCCCCTGCCATTTCACTTTTAAACCATGTGAATGACAGGGGGCCTGGGTGGTTCAGTTGGCTGAACATCTGACTTTGGCTCATATCATGATCTCACAGTCCGTGAGTTTGAGCCCCATATAGGGCTCTGTGCTGACAGCTCAGAGTCTGGAGCCTGCTTCAGATTCTATGTGTTCCTCTCTCTCTCTGCCCTTCCCCTGCTCTACTCTGTCTCTCTCTCTCTCTCTCTCCCTCTCTCAAATATAAGTAAACATTAAAAATAAACAAATAAATCATATGAATGATATAAAAATTATTTAAATGTAAATGAGGATAGGGACGAAGTATAATCCTGAATTATTATTGTCTAAAAGATCTTAATAAATACTTTCTTCTCTAAAGATTTCTTGAAATTAATCCATATCACTTGTAAAAGAAAACTTCATTAACACAAAGTTAAACTATAGCCAAAAAAAAAAAAAAAAAGAGTTGTTAAACTACTTGGTGCCAGCATAGAGAAATTGAGACAAATTATGAAATTATATATGTATTTCATATGATAGGGTCATTTTTAATGAACTACAGTTGCCTACTATGAAATAGTATTTTTAAATCATTTTTGCTTACTGCAATTGTCATTTCCTTTCTCTGGCTTCAAAATACAATAAACTACAGTAAAATTAACACAAAATGCATACATGTGTACTTCAAACCACCGTCTAAAGCATCTATTTAATTAAATCAGTGTTAAAAGCAGTAACGGTCAGGAGTGCCTGGGTGGTTCAGTCAGTTAAGTGTTGGGCTTTGGCTCAGGTCATGATCTCATGATTCATGGGTTCGAGCCCCGCGTCGGGCTCTGTGCTGACAGCTAGCTCAGAGCCTGGAGCCTGCGTCCGATTCTGTGTCTTCCTCTCTCTCTAACCCTCCCCTGCTCATGCTGCCTCTTCTGTCTCTCAAAAATGAATTTAAAAAAATAAAAGCAATAATGATCTGACCTATACTTCTATTCTATTTTCTTTATATCAAAAGAAATTCTAGTCTATTGCTATTTTATTTTTATTTGGTTTTATTGTGGCACCTCCTTCCCTTTTTGGTATAGGTACTTCAAAAAATTGAATACAAAATTATAAACATTTAACAGAAAAAAAAAGCCAGCACTGAGAAGAATAAATGAAGTCATTATAGCTCTGAGTTAGTCACTATAAATGCACGCAAATAGAGCATTTGCAGTGGTAAAATACATCATCTTGACACAGTTAAGTCCCAAAGTGTGCAAATCAAGAAGTTGTTTATGAGCTTGTATTATGAGTGTTTAGCTATTAAAAATGTTTCTGGTTTTATTGGTGGTAATAAAACACAATTTGCATGGTGTTGTGAGCTTTTAAAAATTAAGTGTCAATATGTTGGGTTTTTTCAGTCGACAAAAATTAAGTAATAATTCAGTCTCCAGATGGCCCTTATAGAGAGACCTGCTTATCTCTAAAAACACAGGTTTCCACATTTAAGCTGTAAATGTAGCTAAACTTCCATTAGTCACTTTAAAAACACTTATTATATGAAGTTGATTCAGTTTTAAAACTAAACATATGAAACATAGCTTACAATGAAAATAGAGTACTAAAATGCTTCTACTTGGAAAGAGCAAGCGACATGTATGGCCCATAGTATGGCACTTTCAACCTGGGTACAGATACTGTTTGTTAATGCTGAAGGGAGTGGCCACAGTTTGGACCTGGGAGGGAACATTGACCGGGGGGTCTTAGTCTCTTAGTCAGCTAGGGACCCACTGCATTTGAAAAATGGCAATGTTTCCGTTTAAATTATTCCAAGATAGCATAGAAGGCTAAAGTTGTTTTTTGTGTGTTTGTTTGTTTGTTTTTGTATTCTAGTAGATCATATTTGGAATAAGAATACATATCGCTTATTATATACAACCATTTCTACAACTAAACAAAGCATTTGACTCCAACTTATGAAGTTGAACTCTGGCCAAGTTTGAAAATCTTTAGATATTTATCTATTTCTTTATAGCATTTGGGAAGTAGTTGAGGAAAACTGGTATTCTTATTTTCTTTTCAATACGACCTATTAAGGGAAGCAGCACACTTATGCTCTCTTCTATTTTCTAAGGGCACTCTTGTGGTTTGTACAATTTAAAACATCAAACATTTTTAAGAGTTTCATTTTAAGCTTGTTTATTTCTTTGGCTTAGATCAATTTAAACAGAAATCGTTGTTCCATTAGTTTATATTTCTTCTAAGTAAACAACTTTACTAATATTGTTTTTACTTCTATAAATATAGGAGTGTCTTAATTGATTTTATGGTAATGATCCTAGATTTTATATAATCTAATAATATATACATTTCCTGCAAAACAATATCTAATAAAGAAAATAAAATATTCTTTAGTAGACCATGTGCCATTTTTCTTGGATTCATTTTTATATAACAGGCATGTATATACAAATATTAAATTAAAAAATTTCCATATTTATTATATTCCAGAAAGCACATCACTTATAAAATACCAGGATTTACTTAGTCTCTTATGATTAGGATGATAATCTGTTTTATGTTTTAAAAACTTAGCCTACCTATGTGAATAAATCCTTTTCCAGAACATCTCTAAAAGTATTTTGAAAATCATTAATAAACTGAACTGGTTGTATCTTTCTTCCTAACCAACGAATTAAATTTATGAGCTGTGCCTTTGAAGCCGAAAAGATTATTGGCATTGGCCTTGCTTCTTTGACACTCCACATGAAACCCACTTAATAACCTCCTGTGTTAGCTTGGTGAAACACCGAATTGATACTAATTATACCAACTTTGGGATAGAAGGTGACCTTGACTTCAGCTGGAACTTTCTGCCAGGACAATAAATAAGAGCAAATGCTACAAAGCGTGACTTCTGGGAAGGGTCTAATACAATCTATTAACTCTGCGGAGTCTGTGGAATTACAATAAGTGCTTGAATAATTGTAATATTTTAAAACATCTCTTGCTTCAATAATACAGCCATTTTTTAATTTCTCTAGATTTCAAATCGTCTGCCGTTAGCTTTCTGTACTCATTTAAATTAGCGGCAACCAGAAAATTAAAAGCTACTTGATGCACTGTGTGTATAAGGTGATTGCAAGGCAAAGAGACAGGTTTTTACTAAATGACTTCTCAAATACATATATAATGGTATACAATTTAGACTGCCTTATGCTAAAGCTGCGATAACACTGACTCTTAAGTGAAGAGTTGTCTATAAAAGGATTTTTAAAATGACTAAGAAAGTAATTGTCCCAGTAGACACGCAGGTTTAAACTATTGTAAGAAAAACCTGTCAAGGTCAATGATGTATATCAGTTTAACAGTTAAAAATTTGAGTTCAGTAGTTTTAAAAACTATTTATTGCTATAAATAATATAAACAGGTTAATAAGACCAGAAATTAAACTTTTGTTTTTTACAAATATTGTTTATTTTTTTATTTTTTTTTTTACGAATATTGTTTAAAGACTACATTAGTGTAAGGGGAATTCTGGTCAAAGTGTTCAGTATAATAAGTGGAAATACTAATTTAAATCTAGTTATTCTTCATTTTAGAAAAAAGAGATGGACTCAAAATTCCCAGAGCTATTTCATTTAACTTACCAGTAAACAAAGAACGCTGCTCCATGAGTATTTAAATAGAGAAAGAGAAAGAAACTTGAAATTAACATGAGGAACTGCAATTAGAAACATATTTTTTTCCTAAGTGAACCAAGTTTGATGTCTAAGAACTAGGTTCCATGATAAAAAGCTTGAGGGTCTTCTAGAGTAGTGTGTGTTAAACTGGGGAAGTTACAATGGTCTTAACACGATTATTTTTCTTCTTCCTTGAATTCCTGTTCTTTAGATATTGATCATAAACTGTTCTCTTTTTTTTTTTTAACTTCTAGTTTAGATAGTGTGTTACTCAGGATGTCAGCAGGAATTGACAACAGTCTCGAAAGAGGGTAGCTAAAGAGCTTTTAGTGAGGAGACTTTTACAGAAGGATGGACGGTGTTTGGGAAACTAATACAGATGTAAAAACACAAGAGAATTCTAAGCAACAAGGTGCTATTATCAGCACTGGACCTGAAGAGCCAAAGAAAGTAAACAGTGTTATCCTAGTTAGAGAAGAACTGGGCCTAAAAAGGGGCAGCTTGAAAAGAGCAGTAGAGAAGGACACAGCCAGTATCCACACATTGGCAGGTGGAGACACTGGGAGAGGAGGGATCTATATGGGACCTCTTTCTTTTCCTGCCTTGCAATATCTTTCCATTAATTGAATTCTGCTGAAAATCAGAAGCCGAGAAATCTGGTGGAGAAGTGCAGAGAAGTCAGCCTCCCAGACCACAGAGCAAGGCAAAAAAAAGGGTCAGAGGATAGATTTGTGAACCAGAAGGTAAATGAACAGCGGAGACATATGTGTGTATAATGTCATAGAACTTGTTTAGAATATGTCTTAGAATTTATTCACTTGGTGATAGATGTCAGATTTTATTTTACCTTTGGATTTTTCTTGTAAGTGTATGTAACACAAGCCTATAATATAAAACTAGTAATGAAGCTATTAATGGTAGTAAAATTGCAGCCCTCCTAATTTATTTTAATATATAATCTCCCTTTCCAAGCTCCCGTTGTAAAGAGACAAACACTGTCAATGGCAGAGTGCATATAATGAAGTTCAGTAGAGCTGGCTTTATTGTAAGAGACAAAGAAACCTAAAAAGACGTCTATTCTTATTTAAATAACTTACTTTCCAAGAGGAAACCATTTTGAATCTTGGTGTGAGTGAAAGATTCCTTATTTGAAATATTCCCAAATCTGTTTGTAGAGATGCAAACTATTTTCTTTGAATTAAGTGCTTTCAAAAACTTGGTTACAGGAGAAAAAAAGCTCTGTAAATGAGTTAGGCATTAAGTTAATAATACACTGATACAGATATATATTATTAGCTTTCTATTAAAAGAATTTTAGTGTCACATAGACAAATAATTTTCAGTCCTGAGATAATAGCTTTTCAAAAAAGAAAATCACTTTCTTGAGAGAAGATTTTAGAGGCAGCAATCACAGTCTTTAATATATTACATGATTTTTCTGCCTTTGATGTTTAAAAGGATGTGTACTTTATTAATTCAGTTAAGTTGGCAGATAGGATACATGTAAAGTAAAAACAATTCAACTTGTTTTCACTATAAAGTTAACTGTCTGTAGTACAGCTTGCATCCCTTGGCGTTTTATCACTGACAGGCCAGAAAGTTTTGTTGAGAGTGGGATATCAGAATACTTTTTAAAGAAGTAAGAATAATAGCCTAATTTTTCTGGTGTTTCGAAGTATCCTATCCCCTAGTTCTGAGATTTAGATGGAAATTGAGCTCTGCATATCAAAATGCTATTTTAAGAAACTGAAAACAAATTCTCATATACCTCTCTCTTAGACCTACCAGGTTAAATCCCAATATATTCCACCTGGACCAAGTCAACAGAAAAGAATATTTAAATTAGAAGGAAGTTCTAAGCATTCATTTTACTAGTTGATATTCATATCTCTAACTTCTCTATTCAAAAGTTGGCAAGATGACAATGTACGATGTTTCCATGATGTATCACATGAAATTTTTAAATGTGGTGGTGCTTTAATAAAAGTAAAAATAGTGCACACCACAGTCTAAATGGACAGTTATGTTTCACTGGGTTAACAACAAATACCTTATATACACTCAGCATGAGACAATGAAATTAATTGCCTGGCATAGGATATTCTGGTATCATTCTGATTTGGCCTCTTGAATGTGATCTTAGGCAGGCAATTCATTTCTCTGTACCCACAGGGCTATGTGAATTCCAACCTATTTCTCAATTCTTGAACTCTATGAAATACAATCCGCATATCTGAATCTATCACCAGGGTTTCAGTAATTAGTAAAGTTTCTAGTGTTTTTCAGTCAGAACTTGTGGAAAAAGTCTCCTTGCATTTGAAAGAATTCGAAAAATTTCTTCAAAATGATTCCATACTTCCAAACTTCATTTATGTCAGAATGTTCTGAAAAGCTAAAAGATTCAAATGAATTATTCGACTCTGATCGCTGTATTTGCCTTCTGGTTCACTGTTTCCTAGCCATATGCCCATTGGTTTTCCATCACTTCCATTTACACACTCATTTCAGTGTTTTCTCTTCTTACAAACCTTTATATACGTAAATGTTATTTAGTCTATCTGTAAAATTTCTAACCTCACATTATGGTGGTAAAATAAAGCTTGAATTCCAGCTGTGACGTACATACATGTGTATGGCCTGTTTTCACACTTCTGTAACTGAGTCCAAAGTCTGTGTTAATCAAACATTTTGTAGCCAAAGTTCACAGGATACAGACTTTCTGATACTGTTTTCTATTGGGATGTGAGACTGATCTCTTCAGATTGTGTTAAAAGGGTTATAGGACAATACAATGGTGGAGAGTAGGGCTTCTTCTGGACTCATATTATCTGGGCTCTTTTTTTCACTTTGCCACACTTAAGTTTTGTGATCTTCCTTATACTATGCCTCAGTTTCCTGCTCTAATAAGTTCAGAAAATAATAGTACTATCAAAACCTTATAATGTTATATCTGAAACTAAATATATCTATGCATTTCACTTAAAATTTTCCTTGCTTACAATAACTACTCATTCAGTATTAGATTTTATAATAATTACACTTTTCATAAAATGAGCCATCTGAACCATATAGGATAGGCGCCTGGGTGACTCAGTTGGCTGAGGGTCCGACTTTGGCTCAGGTCATGATCTCACAGTTCGTGAGTTTGAGCGGTATGTTGGGCTCTGTGCTGACAGCTCAGAGCCTAGAGCCTGTTTCGGATTCTGTGTCTCCCTCCCCCTCTGTCCCTCCCCTGTTTGTGCTCTGTCTCTGTCTCTCAAAACTAAATAAACATAAAAGAATTTTAAAAAATAAATTAAAATAAAAAATATAGGATAAAATTTACTGTTCTTTTGTATCGGTGAGATTAACTACTAACTGCTAGGTAAAGGCTACAATGTATGACAAATAGATCACCCTTTAAAATCATGCAAGTGTGCTTCAAAATCTAGAAGTTAAGAGTTTCTGTCAATATGATTTAAAGGGAGTGGAATAAAACATTCTCATTCCATTTTCTAATTATTCAATTAGATCAATTATCAAGCAAGTCAGATATAATTGTTAAACAAAAGTAATCTATTTTGTAATTAATTTTCTTTACCAAATATTAAGAGACATCTAAAATGGTCTTGGGGCATCTGGGTGGCTCAGTCAGTTAAGCATCCTTCAGCTCAGGGGATGATGTCACAGTTTGAGTTCAAGCCCCATGTCAGGCTCTGCACTGACAGCTCAGAACCTGGAGCCTGCTTTCAATTCTGTGTCCCCAGCTGTCTCTGCACCTCCCCTGTCTCTCTCTCTCTCTCAAAAATAAATAAACAAAAAAAATTTAAAAAATAAAAAATAGAAAAGTAAAATGGTCTTCAGTAGGAGAAATATCTAGTTTGGATACCAGGTTCATGATATGGAAGTTATACTTGAAGGTCCTGTTTCTCCATATCTAAAATGATTATATTAACTACTTACAGAGGCATTCTAACCATCAGAACAAGTATTCAAATATTCTGTTATTGTCATAACATGGATGATCCTCTAAATATGGCAAAGCTATTATTAGAGAATACATTGAAGCTATATCATTAATCATTTAAAAATTGGGGTTTATTAATAACCATTTTGGCATATTTTAATTAGTGAGATTTAATATTCAGTTTATGATATCCAGTATATATCCCAAATATAAACACAATAACTGTTGTAATTTTATTAAGTCCAAGATAATTAAGATATCTAATGATCATTGTGGTAAAATAGGGCTTCACCTTTTCCTCAGTAAAGTTATCTATTCAAAGCTTGATATTTTATAAGATCTAGGTATCTCAGTAATTCACTCCTCAAAATGTGAAAAACATCTGTTTTGAAAAGTTATTTTTTTTAAATCACACCAGTGATGATTTAAAGATAAAATGAGAAGTCTACATTATTATAATGATGACAAACAGTATAAATGATCTAGTACCTGATATTAAATCATTCTATTTAAAACTTTATTCTTGTTCTAGTGACACTCAAGGTAACGTAATAAATTCATCTTATGCTATGTTTATTAGCCAAAATATTCCTGAATGATTTTTACATTTATTTAAAATTTAAAAATAGTAGTAGAATCATAGAATGATAGAAGTGACCTTCAGAGCAATCCAGACTACCTACTCCCCCATTTTCTGGATGAGGAAATTGAATGTAAGAAGAGAAAACAATACACCATTTGATGCTATAACTACGCCTAAAACCATAATCTTTTGAATCACATTATTCCCACAATAACCCATGATAGGTATTATTTTTCTATAGAAAGTACATTGACTGACAATTTCTAATATAAACCTAGTTCAAATTTCATGATTTAAGAAGGGGAAGTGGAATATTTTAATCTAATAAAATATTATAAGATCTTATTCATCTAAAATATCTTAATATGTAAACATAAATTCTTAAAGCATAAATTCTTAGGCTTTAAGAATTTATGTTTACAAATCATGCCACAAAAAATCATTGATTATTAAATCTGGAAGGCCTTTTCAAAGTTAAAATTTCCACCTTATTTTATTGATGATTACATAGCTAATTTCAAAATTAGCACTAAAATTCAAGAATACATAATTCTATTTACTTCACTGTGTTTTTTCCAAGCAGTTAATTTACAAACCTTCTTTGTTTCTTTCCAGTTAAATTAACACTAGTTAATTTAAAAGGTCAAATCAAGAAATATGTAGATAAAGGACTCTTCTGGTTAAAACATTTTATTCTGAAATATTCTAGGAAAGTTTATAATTCTTCATAAAATTTGCAAATATATTTTATACACTGTTTTCTATACATCCCCACCCCAGCCTGATAGGAAGCTCATTTTTTAAATATGAAGAACAGTTATTAATTTAGTTATTTTACTGACTTTTTCTAAACATCTTAGTTTTAACAAATCATTAAATGAGTCCTAAAAAACGATAAAGAATATCTAACTTTAATACCTCTGAAAAATCCTCTCTTTAAACTTCCTGATCAATTTTACTATTTTAGTAACTTGCTCTCCTACCCTATTCTAGACATGCACGCCTTATCTTATTATCAGAAGAGCTAAGTGATACATTGGTCAGTGTGGAGCTTATAATTGCTTTGTCTTCCTTCCATAAATAACTTCTCTGGAATCTATCCAAAGTCAAGGTTGTCACTTTCTTTTTTCTGTGCAGTTTGGCTTTACAATGAAAGTATTTTGTTTAAATTATACCTCAAGATTTAACGGTTCAAAAACTAAAGACAATCACTTTGACAATTTGATCTATCATACACAAAGAAGATAAAGCAACATAATTACTTGAATAACAAACTAATTTAAGCTTCCAAAATGAACTCTCAGTGAAAATTCATTTTATTATTTTATAACTATAACTTAATTTTTAAATCAGAATCAATTTGATTATTTATTCATAATATAAACATGGGGTCATCATTATGAATGTGGGAGCTGTTTGGAATGCATAAAATACTATAAATATATGTTTGTCATCACTGTTCTATTTTTTCAAACCTTTTCTAAAACTGATTTTTTTTGGTTGGAAAATTAAAAATATCAGTATTCTTAAAAAATCCGAAGTAAAACTAACAATTTCTTTTAAAAAATAGGCTTTAAAAAATAGTCAATTGAATTTTTACCCACTACTATCTGAATAGTATGAGAAGTCATTTGTGTAACTGTGCAGTCATGATGGAATAATGTAAAATGGAGGGAAGGCGGAGTTTTCACATTCATCAAACAATTCATCTTTAAGTTTTCATTTTCTTTTCACATGCTTTTTAGGGAGTACTTGCCTTTGTCAGGTAAGATGAATATGTCATCTAGGAGAACAAGCTGACTTTGAAGCAGGGTCTTTTTTTTTTTAATATTAAGAGTTCTCTGTAACTTTTTAAAAATTTTTAAATGTTTTTTATTTATTTTTGAGACAGAGAGAGACAGAGCATGAACAGGAGGGGCAGAGAGAGAGGGAGACCAGAATCGGAAGCAGGCTCTAGGCTCTGAACTGTCAGCACAGAGCCTGATGCCGGGCTCAACCCACTACGGTGAGATCATGACCTGAACCGAAGTCAGAGGCTTAACTGACTGAGCAATCCAGACGCCCCTGGAGCAGGGTCTTAATAGATACAGAAGTTCAAAATAGTCACCAAATTTCATGATCTTCATTTTGGTGATTAGGAAACTTAGTATATCAATGAATCTAGTGATACCAGACTCTTAGAAGAAACAAATGTATCATTTATCATTAGTTCCTTATATATATGTATTTGAACCTTTATTTTTCACTAAGCATTCAGTATGATATGCAGCATACATAGTCACTGCACTAATGAAAAAGGAGGATGAGTAGAAACACATCAAAATTTCCAGAGATTTCTTTGTTCCATGAATAATTATCATTTACTTCTATCAGGCACTATGGCAAACTCCGGGGATAAAGAACACAATAAAATGCAGTCAGTGCCTTTATAGGGAGTAGAGGAGAGAGATACTATGTAAAATACGTACAGAATCCTCTAATTTTTCTGGGAGGTCATCTTTCATTGAGAAAGACCACATAACCTAGAAAGAAGAAAAGGATAAAGAGAATATTCAAAGGAGGTTTCTTTTTTTTAATGTTTATTTGTTTTGAGGGGGGGGGCAGCAAGCGAGCAAGAGCAGGGGAGGGTCAGAGAGAGGGAGACACAGAATCCAAAGCAGGCTCCACGCTCTGAGCTGTCAGCACAGATCCTGACGTAAATCTGGAATCCATGAGCCGAGCCATGAGATCACGACCTGAGCTGAAGTCTGACACTCAACAGCCTGAGCCACCCAGATGCCCCAAAGGGAGGTTTCTTAATGCAGCGATCCCTCCAGATACAGACCCTGTTAGCATAGTTAAAATACTCTGGAAATGGGGATAGAGAATCATAGATGCGTAGCTCTTAGATGTGACTTGCACATTTTTGATTTTTGTTTTGAAAAACTCCTGTTTTCATACTGTGGTAAAACAAATAGAAGTACAACTTATGTTTTATTATTTCTACAGATAATTTTCTAAATTTTGACATGTTTATGGTATTTCTCACAGGGGCAATTTTATCTTCTTTGGGATCCTGAGAAATAGGATTTCTCCAGTTCCTTCAATACTGTATTTATTTGCAAGATTTTTTTTCAAACGCAGTGAAGAACTGGAGGAAGCAGAGCAGAGAAGAGCAGCATGTGCAAAGCAACAGTGTATACAAGTATTTACACATTCAGTTTGGCTCGAATTATACATAAAAGAGAAGCAATAGCGAAAGGCAAATGTTCATACATTCATCTTTGCATTGATCAAAAAATAGTTATTCCATACATAGGTAGAGCAAATTATAAGATATGTAGCAGGTTTTAAGAAATGTAGCAGGTTACACTTAAAAGTTCAGAGTATATTCAGGAAGATGAAAAACAATTTAAGTAAAATGATGAACATTTTGATTCGGTTTTTGAAAAATCACCCTGAAGTGGTGTGATGAATGAAAGATTGAGGAAGACAGAGTGACGGGAAGCTATTGAAGAAATCTAGGTAATTAATGATAAAGACTTGAAGAACAGTAGCCAAAGGCATGAAAAAAGGAAATGGTTTTAAAATATTTGGGAAAGTAAAACTGACAGGTTTTGTAAGTGATCAGGTAAGAGATTTTAGTTGAAAGAGTGAGAAATACCAAAATGACTCCCAGGATTTTAGCTTGAGTTGCAGGTTATTTGATGCATTTCATCAGAATAAACAATATAAGAGGTAAAAGTTTTACAGGAAGAATATGTGATATTCTCTATTTTAAACATATGGAATTTGAAATATCTTTGCTACAGCCAACTGATGATATTTAATGAAAAATTTAGACATATGATATGTCATGTAAGGTAAAAATACAGATTGCTGCCTGAAATTTCTATAAAAAAAATGTAAACCATAGAAGAGGTAGATAATTTTAGTAGCATGTGTGAATTAAGAAGAGAACCATGCTAAAGTTCATACTCTGAAATTAAAAAAAAAGTATCTAATTATCAGGCAGAGAAATGTAATGGTGCAAGGGTGTGAGCAGAGTCGTGGATCAAGCCAAGAGAAAGAGGAGTCATTTGAGTCTAGGCTGGGACATTCTTAGGAATGGCAGGGAGGTCCATAGTGCCAAACAGCTCAGAGAGGCTAAGGGTAATAATATGTGAAAAGTGTACATGTATTTGAATTTTATACTAAGAGTATTTGATGAATTTAGGGGGGGAAACTGTTTTAATGAAATGACCAGATAAAAGTTAGACTGCAGGACTTGGGAAGTGAATGGGAGGTAAAATGTAGAGAAAGTCTGTGAAATCTATTATTTCAAGAATGTTCTCTGAAGGATGCCTTGGTGGCTCAGCCATTAAGCGTCTGATTTCAGCTTAGGTCATGATCTCATGGTTTGTGACTTTGAGTCCTACATTGGGTGAACTCGAACGCTGCATGAGGTAATCAGAGTCCCATTTTAGGTAAATGCACAGGCCTGCTACAGGTGAGCCCCTCTTCTATCTCTCTGCCCTTTGTGAGAGTCTATCTCTCTCTCAGTCTCTGCAACTCACTCATTTGCATCCTCTCTCAAAAAATGTTCTGTGAGAAGAAAAGAAGAAACACAAGCAGGTAGAATTTAATTAGTAATTTTGAAGGATGGTACACACTTAGCCTCTTTCAAATGCTGTGAGAAGAGAGATAGGGTAAAGAAAGAGCCATTGAAAATATTGATTAAAAAAGAAATAAGCTGGGGGAAAAAAGGAGATAAGCTGATAGAAGAAAGCCCAAAAGTGTTTAAGTTGGCATGAAATATATATTTAATATATTTAAATTATATTAAATATGAAATATATTTAAATTGTTTTATGTTTCATATATATTCATGCAATCATTAGCCTTGAACACATGGACACACTCTGTTCACTAGACTGAGGAAAGATGGTAATAATAGTAATGGACAGATACTAGTTTTCCAACAAGGGGTGGGTGGGATGTGTTCAGGAAAATGGGAAGTTAACAGAGTTTTTGTCTGATGACCTGTGTTTTTTCTGTAAAATAGGACAGATAATTTTTAAAGATGAATGGAAAATTAGCATGGAAGTGATATTTAAGAATATGGTGAAGTTCTGAAATAGTTGCTGGGCTATAATAAAAAGGAGGGTGAATAGGAACACATCAACATTTCTAGGAAAGTTTTCTTTCCTAGAGTAATTATCATTTGCTCCTATCAAGCACTATGGCAAACTCTGGGGTTAGATAAAGAGCAAAACAGATAAAGCCAATATCTTCATGAGGAGTAGAGGAAGAAAATGCTATGTGAAATATGTACAGAATCTTCTAATTTGCTCTAGGAGGTCATCATAGGGGACCTTCATAAGGTAATATTTGCTAGATATGAAGGATGTGCAGGATGTGAAGTTGGGGAGTAGGCAAGAGCATTTCATGAGTAGAAAATAACAGGTGCAAAGATCCTGAAGTGAAAAGAAGGTTGGCCATTCAAAAATCCAAAAGAATGTAGATTGTGTCATCAATGGTATGGAAACATATAGTAGTTACTTGGGTTAGAGCCTGCAGAAACTTAAACTTATTTTAAGAATTGAGCTGGTATCATAAAAAGTGATTAAAGAAAAAAGAATGGAAGACAGAAAAAGGAGGAAGGGAGGGAGAGAGGGCAAGGGAGAGGGGAAGGAAGGAAAGGGGGAAGGAGGGAGGAAGGCAGGAAGAAAAAAGAAAACTCTAACTGGTTTTAAGAAAAATAATACTATGCTCAGATTTACACTTACAAATAGACTTCTGGCTGCATAGGAGCAAATGTATGAGATGGGCAGCTGGGGACAACAAAAGGAAAGTTAGAGAGTTATAGAAATAATTCTGGTGAGAGATGACATGGTTTAGACTATGGTGTTAATACTGATAGAAAGATGGAATAATTAAGGTTTAGATGTAAATTCACAGCTTTCCTGATTGTATGATTATGTGGATTAATGAAAAAGACTGTATCTCTGGTGTCTGTTTAACTAAACCCAATGGGTAGTAGCGCCATTCACTCAGAGATAGGGAACTTTGGTGGTAGAAGTAGAATTACGAGTTTAATTTGAACATATTGAGCTTGTGCATTTTATATCTTCAAACAGATTTAACATAAAGTAGATAGTTGAATAAACATATTTTTAGCACAGACTAATCATTATTATTTAGAATTGGTGGTAATCAACCTTGAGATCATGCAGGGAAGACATATAATGAACAGTCTTTAGCTGAGTTTGTAGCAGTATAGATTTGCAAAGTTTTTTATTTATTTTCAAATTTCTGAATAGCCCACATTTTAAATGGATATACTGATCCTTTGAAGACAAAATAGCATTGTGATCAGGCAAGGATAATGGAGAGAAAAGATCAAGTGTTGTAGGGAGTGATCTTCTTTAATCTGAAAAGGAGATTAATGGACTAGACAAGCACAGATGTATTTAATAAGAGAAGCAGAGAGTGAGAGGAAAGGAGTATAAGATAGAAAAACTACATTTTTTTTGCCAGATAAAAGAATGTTAGAATTAAAAATTCAGCAATGGAAAATTTTTAGGTAATCCAGAGTGGCCATATGAGTAGTTTACCCAATTGCTTCGATGTCAGATTGAGAAAAGTTTTTAAATGACCAAATAATGGTTAGATAATAATTTAATATTTAATAGTAGATACACAAATGTGGAGCTACGAATTTACAAGCCATTGGTATATGCAGTTGTAAATCTATGGGCATTTCTTTCATTTGGATAATGGGATTTCCCAGGGTTATCATAGGATTTAGGTTGGAGAAGAAAATTGTGAACGTGATAGGAAAAAATGGTCAAGAAAATTGGAAGATTTGTCAGTGAGTTGGAAACATATATGAGTGAATAGCAGCATGGCCACCAAAAAGATAAGAAAGAGTCTAAAATATTGATGGGACTTGGATTCCTCATTCAATCCAGAGTACTGCCTTCTTAATGTCAATGTTCCTGGGAAATTAATTATTAATTAATTAATTAATTAATCATCTGAGCATGGATGCAGAGTAAGGAGATATATGAACATAAGGCCTAAGTTTCATCAAGCCTGTATCTGCCTGGTGAACTGCTTACACCATGAATAAGCAAATCCCTTGGTCCACAAGAATTGATATTACTCTCTATTATAGCTATGTGAAGTGGGGTGCCTGGGTGGCTCACTCACTTGAGCATCTGACTTCAGCTCAGGTCATGATCTCACAGTTTGTGGGTTCAAACCCTGCATTGGGCTCTGTCCTGACAGTTCAGAGCCCGGAGCCTGCTTCGGATTCTGTGTCTCCCTTTCTCTCTGCCCCTCCCCAGCTCATTCTCTGTCTCTGTTTCTCTCTCTCTCTCTCAAAAATAAATCAACATCAAAAAAAAATTATAGTGCTGAATTAACATGTAAGTTTCTTATTCTTTGAGCTCATTTTCATTAATGTCATTTTGACAGTGCATTGTTAAAGCATTATTTTCACCAAGAGAAAGTTTTAATTTTATGCTTTCTTAGGTGCAATCATGATTCTATTGTGCCTCCTAGAGGTGATGTACCTGTCACCTTGATTCATGTCCTTTTGTGATAGTCCACACTCACTCACTTTCAGAGCCACATGATCTTCAGCGCTCTGGAACAGAAAAATTTAGAAATTGATGATTTAAAGTTGGTTCAGAGATAGGACATTTTTTAAATTCTCAAGTTAGTTGCCATACAGTGTAGTCTTGGCTTCAGGAGTGGAACCCAGTGATTCAACCCTTATATACAACACCCAGTGCTACCCAACAAATGCCCTCCTTAATGCCCATCACCCATTTAACTCCGACCTCCACCCCCATAAGCCCTCAGTTTGTTCTCTGTATATAAATGGGACATTTTAAATTGTGTTTTAAAGTTTTTCTTATTTCCCAGAGTTTAGGTTTCTATTAAACTTTATCAATACCTTATTCTTACACTGATCTATTACCTAGCTTTCTAAGTATTGTCATTTAGTTTATAATAACATAATTATTTAACATGAAAAAATTGAAATGCTATTTGAAAACAAAAGGCTTAAAACAATATATTATTCTTTATTGATTCCTCCTCTCTCTCAGACCATTGTGAAAATATAATCCTTTAGTGCTTTAAGAATATCTGTTTAGTGAAGTCTTCGAAGATAGAGCTAGCATCTCCCTTCTTGGCAGAGGGCAAATTTACTATCCAGTTTAATGATGATAATGTCTCCCTCTGAGGCAAAAGGCAAATGTGGGACAGGTTTTTCTTGCAGTCCATTATAAAATATTGGATATCTCCAACCTTAGAGGTTTCATAGCCAATGGAAACCTACCTTGTGCATCATCCACTAATCCACTCATTGTTGCCCCCATAGAGCTTGAAATGCAAGGGGAACCAAAGCAAACTGAAGTTCATGCTAGTTGCTCTATGGTAATAAATGACTTTGTCACTAACCCAGGAGTCTCCTATCTCCTGCCAGCATGTATGAAATGTGGCAGGTTAACTTGTTAGCTTGTAAGCAAGGTAAAACCTGAGAACATTCATAATTCCTGACACATCTGTAATTAAAAACAAAGAACACTTATCTCATAGAATGTGATTACAATATTGCTATGAATATAATGAGATAATAAATATAAAGTGTTTAGAATACTACCTGTTACATATGGAATAATAATTTCCTAGAAACAATCTATTAATAGTGCTAGGATCAGTAGCTATAGAAACACCTCCACTGTCTGCATCACTTACATATACATGACATAAACACACTAAAGCTTCGTGTCTTAAATAACAAATCCCAACTTAAAACTCTGTCACATTAAATTAGGGACAAGCTCAAGTGACTACTGGAATTGTTCAGGTAAATTAGTGAGCATCGTGTGAGTGGAGAGAAAAAATTCTTGTGAAGGAAGCAGCCCTAAGAGTTTCCTGTAGACTATTGTTATGTGGGAAAACTATGGGTCCCGCGTTGCCAAATTTCTTATTTTAAAAGGAAATCCATATTATTATGAACTCCAATTTTTATGGTTAAATATACTTTCATATTTATTTTGAGCTCACGCACTCAAATAAGTCTGTTAACCAGATGGAAATCGTGGATCCTTTGCTGTATCAAAAATAATGAGGAGTACCCAAATTATCTTATAAATGTACCACTAAGAAAGGAAGATAGTAATTTATGGTTGGTGGATTCATGGAGGAGGATGATCTTGCAAAAACAAACAGAACAAAACCAAAATGAAGAAACCAAAGAGTTTATTTATATCTTTTTAAAATGTCTAAATAAAGAGGATTCCAAGAAAAGTGGGATATAGTTGTACACTGATATACACTTGGTACTTGCTTTTGATCACAGCAAACACCACAACTCCAGATTTACAAAGTAATAGGATTGTAGGAAGGACTTTGGTGCTATCTAATACTGAAACTCTGCACTATTACTGTATAGTAGTTTATGTGGTATTTGGCAAATGTTGCTGTTTCCCTAAAAAACTTATCTTTTAATGTTTTTAAACATTTATTTATTTTCGAAAGACAGAGGGACAGAACATGAGTAGAGGAGGGGCAGAGAGAGAAGGAGGCACAGGATCTGAAGCAGGCTCTAGGCTCCAAGCCATCAGCACAGAGCAGGATGCTGGGCTCGAACTCACAAACTGTGAGATCATGACCTGAGCCGAAGTAGGCCGTTTAAGTGACTGAGTCACCCAGGCACCCCTGCTTCCCTAAAAAATTTAAAATATTTCACAGTGCTTTTGTGAGGTCATTGTGGTACCGGGGAGGGCGGGGCTTCAGCTCACAGTCAGGAAACCAAACCATAACATTATGCCACCTGGTAGTATATACAGAACACAGAATGCTAGATGAATGTTGTGGTTCATCAAGGATTAAATCTTTATCTGACATTTGCCTGGAGTTAAGTCCTTAGATTGATTTCTCCCTATTCATAAAATTAGACCTAGTCCAATTCTTAGCAAAATAATAAGCATAGGGGAAAAATGATCCCCGCTGTTGGCTATTTCTATAATAGCCACTTACCATTTCTTCCTTATTCCAATTTTATCTCTTTCATTCTCCACACAGCATCTGGAGACGTCTCCATAAAATGAATCTAAGCAAACCCATCTATGTCTCCCAGCACCCCGGGGTTGGTGCAAGTTATAACTCCCAACTGAGGATTTTCTGCCTCTACTGACCAAGCTATACCACATTTCCTGCTCCTTGATATCAGAAGGACTTTCAGTTTCTGTCAAAAACCACTCTTATGTCCAAGCCAAATGCTTTCTTCTTCCAAGACATTCTTCTTTCTCGCTTTTTGCTAACTCCCACAAAAACCAGGAATAATTTCTTAATCCATGTATTGTCACCCCTTCTTCCAAAAGCACAGGTAGGACACTACCTGCTACATTAATAAAAATAGGACTTTGAAGGCAGTCATAAGTGGTTTCTACTAGCTTTGCTTTTAATAACTTATGATTAATGTTTGCTTCACTACTTAATGTTTGGTTCAGTACCAAATCATGTAGTATCCCAAAAATTTTTCCAATATCCAACTTTTATAAAACTTTATAATGATACTATTTGGTAAACTAACACATCATAAGGAACTAATGTAGGATATAGCTCTGTTAAAATATATCCCCTAAGAAGATCCCTCACAAATCTCAGTGCATTGACACAAAAGTTTGTGTTTCTGATGACAGAATTGTCAGCAGAGTGGCAGGAATCAGGGGAGAGGGTCTGAGTTTAGAAGTACATACTGCATCCCATTGCCTGGGCAATCCCTTCCCCACAAACACATAAGCTCTGCCTAACCTGATGAAGTTGTGGAGCAGCATTTAATCTGTTGAATATTTGATATCTTTCTATCCTAGAGAGCAATGGATGAGGATAGGCTGATATTTTGGAAACCTGAAGGCAGGTGTATCTTGAATTATTTTCTCAAACTAGGAATAATCTGCCAGATATAACAAGGGATGATTCACTCGAGGTTCAAATGATCCTGGCCTGGAGGGCTACCTTCATTGAGGACTATTCTGCTTTAGAAATCCCTTTGATAGTGTCTTTCTAAAGCAGCCGGTCTCACTAATTTGAGAATATGAACAGACCTCTTGGCTCTGACCTACCTGTCGTCCTTCTGTGGGGCTCACTATTGCCACATACCTTTATGACCTGGTAATAGCTGAGGGACAGGCTGAGTTTCACTGCTCCCTGATTCCAGCAACCTTATGGTGTTTTTGTTTTCAAACTCTGCCTATATTCAAAGTGAATTTGAAAAGGCTTAGCAAATATGTATAGCACAAATTCTAATAACAGTACAACTGAAGGTAAAGAGTAGTATCAAGTGAGGATATACTTGGGCAGGGAAAAGAAGGATAGAAAGAATAAAATGACATTGGAATAATGCTAATAGGGTTTTTTGGATATTCCAAAATACTGCGCCCTGGATCACATTTAAATTGACGTGGAGCTCACACTTTAATTGAGCCTTCTAGCAACCAAGGCAAAGAAAGAAGTACAGGCATGAAGTTTCTACGAGGGAAAGCACTGCCCGTTTGTTCTATTTTGTCAAGCTGTGAAGTTCAGGATATACCTCTTTTAACCTAATTCACATTAATTTTTGCTACACGAATGACCCTTGGAAGAGATGATTTAGTGATTATCAAACTGTAGTTGGTGATTTACACCTCTCCAACTTAGACACTGGAATAAGAGTATAGAACATTCAAACAAGAAAATGTTTGAATTGCTACTAAGGATTTTTGACTCCTTTAGGACTTTCAGTTTTCATGTCCTGTTTAACAAGTGTGGGAAAAAAATGAAAGACCATGGTACGTTTACACCAACCTGCAAAAAAGATACTTTTTATCTTAAATTTAGGCAAATAATGTCTTGCCCTTATTTCTATGGAACATCTCCTGCAAATCGATCTCAAACAGACCAAGACAGAGCTAAGAGAAAAATGTGAACTGTAGCTCAAGGAATAGGAAGCAGATTTTGCTGACGTGGATAGGTAGTTAATAACTTGAGAGTTCCAGGTTCATCTTATCATGGGGTTCCAACAACCATAGCGCTCTTAAAGCATGATGTGGAGAATATTTTGGATTTAAGAATCAATTTTCTTTTCCAAAATTGAGAATTATGCAAAAAGGCAGCAAGCATATCAACATATAAATATCAGTATCTTTCCTTGTCAAAGTAAATCTTACTTTGCAGACCGAGAATAAAAGATGTACATTTCCTTTTCTCCTTCATATGAGTAGCATGATACAAATTAGCTATGGCTTTTAGCAGTTAGGTACCATAAGAAGAAAAAGAGGACACTAAATCTTTATTTACAAAGAATTTTGGGGCCTCATATGTATCTAATTGCAAACTATTAAAAAATCATTGTAGAATCATTCTACTATATTATGTAATTTTGAACCATGGAATTGAGACTCTGATCATTATATCCCATGTTCCTAAATGTGATTTTCAAATGAAAACTACCAGCCTTATATGAGGTTTGACCTAATGCTTGGGTAAGGTAGAAGGGAATATATAATCTATGCAAACTAGAATGGCAGTTTCAGAGAATAGTGAAAATCTTTAGTCACCCCAGAGGATTTAAAGGGCTAAATTCTAATTTGCAATCTTGATCCATAATAATTAAAAGGCAAAGAGGTTCCTTTTAATGGTTTTTTTTTTTCTAGTTCAAGGACAATTTGGTTCTAAATTGACCCAGATGAATTTTATGTAATTTGATTAATAAGGTTATCTTCTCACAAATTTGAGGATTATGCCTTGAAAATGCTATTAATTTTGATCTTTTTTTCCTACCAGTTTTCAATTATATGGAGTATCATGTACAAATGTTAAATTAACTAGTATCTTCTCAGTGCATCAATGCATTTGCAATAAAATATTTTTTTTCTTTCCCCCAAATATTCTCTTCTACCCTGCAATACAGGGTAGTTGACAATAATGATTCTCACTGGAAATAAACACATAATAATGTTTACTGAATACTGAAGAGCCTGAGCCATAACAGCTTAGGAAATGCAGCCTTGGTACTATAGTATTTGTATTCTTCTCAGAATTAGAACCAAACACCAAAGCAAAATGGTGTATTCACTAGAACTTGATCCTCAATTATCTCAGAAGTTTAAGGGATAAAATTTGTTTTGAAGGCCTTGGCAAATAGGTTAGTTAGTTAGTTAGTTAGTTGGATAGTTAGTTTTCTTACTTTTTTTTCTATTTAAGAAGTAACTGTATTTTTGAAGTTTATGCACCTTTTTCATTTATAGGCTGTTAATTATATTTTTAAATGGAAGTTTTAAATAATATTTTGCTAAAACTCTATGTTTATGTAGCTTGTATGAATTTTGGTCTGCTTTGGCATTTTCATCACATGAAGTAGTTGACAATGCAACAATTTAATTATATAAGTGGATGCTTTATTTCACACAATATAAAAGCTTTTTTCAAAGAAGCTGTCCAGAAACTTATTTTTTATACTCAAAAAAGGATATTGAAACAAATTCCTAATTGGATTTCACTCATAATACTTTAAAGTTTTACATTTTTATAATTTGTATTCAAGTTATATTTTTTATTTAAATGATATTTTACATTTAAGTATTGTAAGTGATGCTTTTGTTACTTGTTTATTGTCTTGGTGAAAATTGCTTGAGACTTGGTGAACCTTGTTCTTCCTTCTAACACTATCTGGGAATTATCTTGTTAACCTCTGCTTTATTTAATGTTCCAAGCTCTTAATATGAATTAAGGTAAACAGCAATAAATGAAATAAATAATACGCATTTCATATTGATAATGGTATAAATTACAAAGATAATTACCTTGAAACTATTATATAATATTATATATTGTAAAAACATATAAGGAATTACAATCTTTGACAGATAAAGTAACATAAACAATATAAATAAGCTGAATAATAACAATAAAAATAGAGTTGATCTGATATGCAAATGTAAAATTATGCCCTACAAGTAAGGAATATATATGTTTTCCTAACATATGAATAAGACTATTTTTAAAAATAAATCACCTGTTGGGTATCTAAGAAAACAGCAATCAATGAAAGACTGTAAAAGAATTATTACATATGTTTTTCTCTAACATTAATTCAATAATCCTAGAATATAATGACAAAAGAAAAAAATAATTTTAAGTGGCAATATATTCCAAATATTTCAAATATTATATTGGAATAATATCATTCCAAATATTATGAGCCAAGTGTAAAAATAAACCTTCAATTTTAAACTCCCTAAACAAAAATCAGACCTATATAATATATAAGCTCTGTCTGTACCTTATTTATAGGAAAATTCAAAGCACTAAATAATTTTATTGGCAAACAAAAATAAGGAAAATAAAGAAAGAAAAGAAAAGAAGAAAAAAGGAACGTACAAACTTAAATATATATATTTAAGTACATATTGTTAAATATATACTTATATTGTTAAATATATATTTAAATATAAAACTTTATTAAATATAAAGAAAGGAGAGAAAAGAAATCAAGTTAAAGCAGAAATTATTTGGAAAGCAGGCTATAGAACTGATGTTAGGAAAGAAATCATAAAGCTTTTGAATCACTAATCTTTTCAAGAAAAAGAAAGAAATCATTAATATACAAAATTAATCAAGAAAATAAGGAACAAATTAAAAGAATCAAAAGAAAATGCATTCTGTAACTCTAGGTATACAGATCTAAAAACCTGTATGTAATGAATGTGTTTCTAGAAAAAAAAAACACATTATAACAAACACTTGGTAGAAAACAGAAAGACAAATTATAGATATTCTAAAAGAAAATGCTTTTTATTATATGCCTGCCAACTATACCAAAACTTAAAAAAATAGATGCTACTTTAAAACTAATCTGAAGCACAGAAGACAAAGCAAGATTTCCCATTTATTTTTATAATGCTAGCAAAATGTCAATAGCAAAGTCTTGTAAAGATTGCACAGAAGAAAGCAAATTGTAGATCACTTTTACTTGTATATAACTGATGCAAAAATTCTAAATGAAACATTAACAAATGTTAGTCCAGTAACATATCACAAAAGAATCACATGCTTTAACAAAGTTAATTTATGCCCAATAATTCAACTTTGTTTTAATATTAAAAAGTCTAATTATATAATTAATCATATTAATGAGTTCCTTATCTCGTAATATGTACACTGTTTTCTAATGTAATTTATTGTCAAATTGGTTTCCATATAACACCCAGTGTTCATTCCAACAAGTGCCCTCCTCAGTGCCCATCACCCACTTTCCCCTCTCACCCACCCCCCATGTAATATGTGCATCTTAATAGATATTAAGTAGATATTTGAAAATCAGCAACCTATATTCAGATTTAGAAAGAAAGAAAATGAAATCTATGAACACACATACACCAAAGTTCAGTGTAATGGTTAATAGCGACACCCTAGAAATCTATCTATTAAAATCAGTGGGATTGGGGATACAAAAAGAATGAGAAGTAGGAAAAAAATAAGAAGTTGGGGGAAGAGGAAGAGAAGAAAGATAAAAGGGAGAGAGAGAAGAGGAAAAGAGGGAGAAAATAAAAACCCGGTCCTGAGTGCACAGTTCCTTCCTTGTACAATCTGTGCAGTCAATAATATTGTAAAGAAGTAAATGTATCACTCTCTTGTGGTCATATGATTGCAAACAAGAATGTCCAAGAGAAAGAATTTTTTTTTCCAGAAACAAAGATTTAATGCAGTGGAAGTTTACAAGCACAAATTCAAATTTTAGTAGTCTAGAAAACATGAAAAAGTAACAGCCTTTTAATTAAGATAAGAAGTCTATATAAAATCTTAGAGCAAAATATTAATGCAGTCTACATTTTAAAGGAACCTAAATGTAGAGTTGAATAAATAGATAGATGTGCTTTAGTGTTGGATAGAAAATATTGTAATATATAAATATATGCACATGCAGTCACTTCCTAGTTTCGTCTTGTGTCTATAAAAGATATAGCAATCAACATTCTCTTAAAAGACCTATGTTCTCCATATAACTATAGTTCACATTAATATATATATATTAGTATATATATTACATAGATATTTATATAACTGCTGAAATTTTCTCTATTTTAATGTGTCAATAGGTCAATTTTTTAAAATAGTTTATTGTCAAATTGGTTTCCATATAACTCCCAGTGCTCTTCCCCACAAGTGCCCTCCTCCATCACCACCACCTCTTTCTCCTCCTCCCCCTTCAACCCTCAGTTCATTTTCAGTATTCAATAGTCTCTCAGGTTTTGTGTCCCTCTGTCTCCCCAACTCTCTTTCCCTCTTCCCCTCCCCTTGGTCCTCCATTAGGTTTCTCCTGTTCGCCTGTTAGACCTATGAGTGCAAACATATGGTATCTGTCCTTCTCTGCCTGACTTATTTAGCTTAGCATGACACCCTCGGGGTCAATTTTAATATAAGCATTCTGTCTTAAACATGAAGAAGTATATATAACATATAATAAACTTATATTTATTACAAATAAATATACATACAAATTATAATTTATGTTATATATAATAAATTTTGTATGATTTATTATCTCTAATTAATCAGTAAAGTTAAATGCATATTGTAATAGAATAACAGATATGGGAATGTGCTGGGTGCCATCTTGTACAATGTGTTCTACTTTATTTTTTTTTCAATGTGTTCTACTTAAATTCTCATTCATAGTCATGTTGCTGCAGCTTGTTGTACCTATGGGAACTCACAATGAATTATAATCTTTAGGGAATGTTAATAAGTTTATTATCAAAGTGAAAGAAATTAAGAATCTTGAAATTTCCAACATGTACCAAATGCATGTCACTCTATAGGTAGACATTACTACTTTTTTAAAAATTTTTATAATTTATTTATTTAGATTCAAATTAGTTAACAAACAGTGTAATATTAGTTTCAGGAGTAGAATCCAGTGATTCACCACTTACACGTAACACCCAGTGGTCATGCCAATAAGTACCCTTTTTAATGCATATCATACAGTTAGCCCATCTGCCCACCTGCTTCCCCTCCAACAACCTTCAATTGTTCTCTGTATTTAAGAGTTTCTTGTTCTTTGTCTCTCTTTCTGTTTTATGTTATTTTTCCTTCCCTTCCCCTATGTTCATCTGTTTTGTTTCTTAAATTTTAAATGAGTGAAGTCTTATATTTGTCTTTCTCTAATTTTGCTTAGCATAATACACTCTAGGTCCATCCATGTTGTTGCCAATGGCAAGATGTCATTCGTTTTGATCACCAAGTAATATTCTATTGTATATATATATTCTACCTCTTCTTTATTCATTCATCAGGACATTTGGGCTCTTTCCATGATTTGGCTGTTGTTGATAGCACTGCTATAAATATTGGGGTGTATGTGCCCCTTAAAATCAACATTTTTGTATCCTTTGGGTAAATACATAGTAGTGCAATTGCTAGATAGAAGTATAGTTCTATTTTTAGTTTCTTGAGGAACCTCCATTCTGTCTTCCAGAGTGGCTGCACCAGTGTGCATTCCCACCAACAGTGCAAAAGTATTGCCCATTCTCTGCATCCTTGCCAACACTTGTTGTTCCCTGGGTTGTTAATTTTAGCTGTTCTGAAAGGTGTGAAGTGGTGTCTCATTGTGGTTCTGATTTGTATTTCTCTGATGAAGAGGGATGCTGAGAGGATCTTCTCATGTGTCTGTTAACCATCTGGATGGCTTCTTTGGAAAAGTGTCTATTCATGTCTTCTGCCCATTTCTTCACTGGATGACTTGTTTGAGTGTTGAGCTTGATAAATTCTTTATGGATTTGGGATCCTAACCCATTATCAGATATGTCCATTGCAAATATCTTAGCCCATTGCATCAGTTTTCTTTTAGCTTTGTTGATTGTTTCCTTTGCTGTGTCTATTTCTAGGTTCTCTCTTCTGTTCCATTGATCTATGTGTCTGTTTTTGTGTCAGTACCATAGTGTCTTGATGATGACAGCTTTGTAATACGGCTTGAAGTCTGGAATCATGATACCTGCAGGTCTGGTTTTCTTTTTCAACATTATCGGCTATTCAAGGTCTTTTCTGGTTCCATACAAATTTTAGAATTGTTTGTTCTAGCTCCATGAAGAGTGCTGGTAGAATTTTGATAGGGATTACATTGAAAGTGTAGATTCGTTTGGATAGTATAGACATCTTATTTATATTTTTAATAATATTTGTTCTTCTAGTCTATGAGCATGGAATCTTTTTCCGTTTCTTTGCATCTTCTTCAATTTCTTTCATAAGCTTATTATAGTTTTCAGGGTACAGAGGTTTAACCTCTTTGGTTAGGTTTATTCCTGGATGTCTTATGGCCTTTGGTTCAATTGTAAATGGGATGGAATCCTTACTATCTCGTTTTGTTGCTTCATTATTGGTATATAGAAACACAACAAATTTCTGTACATCGAGTTTTTATTCTGCAACTTTGCGAAATTCACATATCAGTTCTAGCAGTTCTAGCAGCTCTGGCATCTTTTGGGTTGTCCATGTAATTTACAAAAACTTAAAAACTTTTTACAAAGAAAAAGTTTTATAGGACTGGTTTAGTAGTCACAAACTTCTTTAGTTTTTGTCTGGAAAATGTCTCCTTCTGTTAGGTAGACATTACTTCTTAATCAGCTCTATCACTTTATAGTAAGTGACAATTTGTATCATGTTCAGATAGAAGAAGTAAACAGAGAGAAATAATAACTAAAACATGTTATGAAACTATTACCTAGGTATGTGTGCTAACATTTATCTATTTATACTTTTATATTTTATGTTTAATTACTACTAAGCATTTTATATGAGATAAACTTAGAATTCTGTCTATCAATATCATTTCAATGGTTTTTAGGTAATACATGCGTAAGAGAAAATTATGCTACATAATTTCATTTTGCTGCTAAAATTATTTTGAGGTAGAGGTTAATAGCACACAAAGAAAAATTTCTGGTGAGAAAGGGGGAAAATATAATGAAATGATAGTACAGAAATGTGCTGCCAGTTGTAACTCCCACTTCATTTCTTTAAGGATAAAAGCTTGCACAAGTTCGTTATTCACGTTCTACCAAATTATCCTTCTGATCAGCCTATACTTCCAAAATATGGGGAAAAGTGGAAAACTTCAATTTACCCTTTTATTGTCCCTAAAAATAATTTCCAAAATCTTAACCTTCTGAATTCAGTCTCTGGCACTTTATGATAATAATGCTTAGGGGAATCATTATGTTTTATTCATATTTAATGATTAATGTCTTTGCTATATAATCAAGATAAAATAGTACAGTTCCTGAAAATTGCTCTTTTTTTGATAAAGAAAACAGAAATTACTGGGGACTCAATTAGGGATTTAAAACAAATTTAAATGTAACAAAAGGATTTATTGAAAAACTTTTACCATCTCTATGAAAAGACAAACTTAGAATGAAGATACTTAGAAAAACAAGGTTACATTTTTTTTCAGAAGAAGAAAGTCAATCCAAGAGAAATGACACAGTAATTATATTCTAACCACTATATATCAAGAATTAGTGCTGATTGCTTTCAGCTGTCCTACAGGCCCATTTCTGTCTGCTCAAGTTAATATGGCTTTGTACTACTCTGAACAAGCTTAAGGGAAATTGTTTTGTAGACTTGACCCAAAATAGAACTTAGTCTTTAGTTTGGAGTGAGAAAGAGAAAATTTTTACAATAACATAACACAGTCTGTCAAAAGTTATCAGATTCGTATGATTTGACCAAATAGATACTGTTTCCTAAACCTATTCTAGACATCCTTTGCTAATTATGTGATATCTCAAAATCGTCTTTATTTTCTATAAAAAATTATAAAATATTTTAATTGGTCAGAAAATATTTAGCAAGTACGGTCACAGAAAAAAGTTCTTCTATATGTTAAATTGCTTTTGCTCTGGGTAAATTGGAGTGTGAAAACTTCCTTTAACCATCCACTCAATTCCTCTTTGAAAGTCATTAGTATCATTTAATTATGAGGCTCCCCCCGGCAGTATATTTCTTCCCTTCTCAGTGATGTGCCTAAAGCTTAGACTAAGATATGAATTCATCAGTGTAGCTATGGCTCACGTAGCCTCTAATATTACTTTTTGAACATTATCTCATCACTTCTTCTACTTACAAAATGTCTGTTGAAAGCATCTTTTCTTGGACCAAAAAGAGATTTCATTTAGGTCAAGATGTGGCTTCAATTAAATGATGTACTGCTTAAGTGTAAATATTTCTTATTTGAATATATCAGATAAGTCTTAATAGACCTGAGTGATACATTCTCTCTCTCTCTCCCACCCCTCTCCTTTTCCCTATTTCTCTGGAACTTTTCTGTTAACTAAAACTGTAGAGACTTCTGGACGATGTGTCTGGAAAACTTGGCCAATAGATAGCGTTAGTATTGGCACAAAAGCATAAACTTGTTTGCAATATTCAGTTATTTTTGTCCTTTTCATCACTACAGCCTTATTTTTGTCACAAATATAAATGATGACCAGGTTGTACAACTTCAGTTAGAGTTGATACTTGTACAGATATGCATAATGGTCATTTTGGTTTCATTATAAATATGTATACATGCACACACACACACACACACACACACACACACACACACACACACCCTTAGAGAGTATAAGTGTCCTCATTTCCTGAACTACAATGGTTATTTAATAAATATAACCTAGATGGTTCATTTTAAAATAATTTTAGACCTTAGTCATATTCCTGGATCCTGAATCCTTCTTAAGAATTCAGTTTTTGGGGCGCCTGGATGGCTCAGTCAGTTAAGTGTCCGGCTTCAGCTCAGGTCATGAACTCACGGTTTGTGGGTTCAAGCCCCACATCAGGCTCTGTGCTCTAGCTCAGAGCCTGCAGCCTGCTTCAGATTCTGTGTCTCCCTCTCTCTCTGACCCTCCCCTGTTCCCACTGTCTCTCTCTGTCTCTCAAAAATAAATAAAGAACATTAAAAAAATAATAAAAAATTTAAAAAAAGAATTCATTATTTATATCAGTTTTCCTCTTTTTTTGGTAAAGAATATGCATAAAAATGCATGAACTCAAAACATAATACAAACGTTTTGCTGTGGTAGGTGTTAGTGACATTGAAGGAAATATTCATATAGAGGCTTCTCTTTAGATTCCTGAACAACTGAAACTACACTTTAAGGAGATGGAAAACTTTTGACAAAAAAGCAAGAAAGACCTGAGACCTGAAGAATGTTAACTTTTTCCTCTATTTTAATCCCCACTCCCTTTTTCCTGGTGTGTTTGCAATGAAAAGTCAGGCTGAAGCAAATGGTATAGTATAAAAGGAAAAAAGCAAAATCTAAAAATCCCAACATGCTATATACATTTACACCAAAATCAGCAACATATTAATAATTTATTTTTCTCTTTCAATTCCCAACATATGTTTAAACATAGTTAACAATCTAGGTATGTACACACTATCCTATGAGAGGCAATATTCATCCTGTGGCCCATTCTCTTATGGACTGTCACCACAGAATAACTTAACTTGTATCTCAAAAAGTCATTATCCTAGATATGTTTTTATCTCTTTTTTAAATACCTTTGGAAGAAGGACTTGCATCTCTGCTTTACTTTTGAAAAAAAATGTAATCCAGAGCACCTGGATGGCTCAGTTGGTTAAGCATCTGACTTCAGCCACGGACATGATCTCACAGTTTGTGAGTTCTAGCCCCACGTTGGGTTCTGTGGTGACAGCTCAGAGCCTACAGCCTGCTTCAGATTCTGTGTCTCCCTTTCCCTCTGTGCCACACCCCCCCATGCTCTGTCTGTCTGTCTCACAAAAATAAACATTAACAAAAATTTAAAAAAAAAGAAATGTAACCTATCTTCCAGAGTTCTACTAAAGATCTATCTCCCATTTACAAATGACACTGTCCATCTAGAAAGAAGCTGCTAAGATTTAAAACTACCAGCTTTCCTTTCATTTCAGCTTCAATCTCAAAGTTGTACTATGACATGAATCTATATTGAGAATTACTATGAAGAATCCAATTGGATTGGAAGAATCCTTAGATTGGAAGAATCCAATCCAAGGATTGACTTAGTCCTTTCCTTACTTTTAGTTACCTAAATCTTGGGGTTACCCCAAAAGGTAAATTCCCAGGCATACCACATATTGTGCTCCCCTTTTGTCCATGCTTTGATTTCACTCTAAATCTGCCCTGATTTTTCTCATCTATTGCAGTTTGGCAAAATAATATTTATACCATTTGATAAAGTAAATCACATGAATATGTAAATGAAACACTATTCACCTTAGGACCTTTTTTTTTTCCCCCCCAAATAGCTTCAGTGAGCTGCAGCCTTTGCCCTCTTTTCATTGTCCAACTGACCCTATCATGTTAGGATGGCCCCTTTAACAGGTCTAAACCTTAGGACGTAAGTTCTGACCTACTTTTTGCTTAACACAGGACAAACCATGTCTCTGATTTTATCACCTCAATGCATATTCATATTCTGTACCTTATTATTTTTTACCTGTTCTGACTTAGAGCATCATTAATTTAAATCTTTTGGCTGTATTATACATTAGCATTTTCATAGTGAACAGTAATTGAAATAAAGGAAGATTGTACTTCTTCCAAGATACTTTATAGATCATTAACATACCACATCTTCAAGTAAAAACTGAAATCATCCTAGGCCTGTGGTCTGCACAAATTAGGACATTATTAGTAATTGGGAATAATTATGTATTGCCTTGACATTGCTATATGAACTCCACAATTGTCCATGTTCTGTAAATGATAACTCTGCAGCAACAACAACAAAAGTCGGCTTTATGGGATGCCAGCAAAAACTCTGATCATACTAGGTGTTCTGCAAAAATTTCTGCTGATGAGGTTTTTGGGGTGATAGTGGCATTCATGGGTTCTGAAGCAGACAGCCAAGAAAAAATTCTTGAAGACGTCTTTGGTCAAAAAAGGTAAATTTTATTGACAGGACCCATGGACAGAAAGAGCTGCTTAGGCACGGGAGGAATGATACTGGTTGTATATTACAGAGTTGGGGGAGGTAAAGTCCAGGGGCAATTTCCAGGGAGATTTTCATGTGCTAAAGAAGACTCCCAGGATATTGGAGTCCTAGCTATTGTCAAGCTAAGGTTCTTTTTCCCTCTAGCAAAACACTAGCAGTAAGTTTGTAGGGAGTTCCTGGAGAAACATTTTACTCTGCTTGCCTCAACTATTTGTCACCCCACGTGGGGATCTTTGGCCCACCCTGTAATTGGTTATTTTCAAAGAAACACTAAATATTGTGATTGGGTCCCGCCAAAAGTAACGAACGTATGTATTGTTAAAGTTACTGCCAATGCTGTTATGTGATAATGATTGGATTACTGTACCTATGTCTCAATTTCCTGTAACTCCCCCTTCCCAAACCCCATAAAAACCCTGCTCAGCCCTTGTTCGGGGCTCTCAGCACAGATTCACTGCACTGGTGAAGTCTGTGAGCCCGAGCTTAAGTCTGGTGATCTTAAGCCCATAATAATAAATGCCCTTTGCTTTTGCATGGGTGACTCGGTCTCCCTGGTGGTCTCTGGTTTTTGGGCAATCTGGACATAACAATACTACTATTAAAAATATTTTCTAGGGACTTTGGCTCTAAGTCATCTAAAGTTCAAGTCATACTTATTGTTTAGATCTTTATACCAATCATTTTACTATATCTTTCTTCCAGTTTTCATCTGATAAGAGCTTCCTACATTAATATGGGCAGGTTTTGAAATGGGGGTGGGGAGGTAAAGTGAGCTAATTTGTTTATAAGTAGAAGGTATGTTGATGTTAGATTTTAAGCTCATAAATAATCATCTAAATTTTAAAAATGTAGCAAATATGATTTATAATGAACAATTATTATAGTCAAGATTTTGTTTATTCCTCTCATTTACTTTTACCACAATCTTGCAATAAGTTTGGAACTAAGCATGTGGAGTACAGAAATGAATGTTTGTTATTCTTGATGAAAGAAATGTTAATAAGAGAGGAAGCAGATAATTTCAACAGATAAATTCAGTATAATGCTTGAAGGAGATTTCAAAATGTTTTTAGCAACTCAAAAGAGTGAGTAACTCTTTCTGAGAGATATACATATGTTTATCTGAAATAAAAATAAAATGATAATGATAATCCAATAAAAATAGCTACCATTAATTGAACATTTATTATGTACTATGGAATGTGCTGTTATATAAGATTGTAAATCGTAGGTATGCATTTCTTTGGGTGGAATTAGAAACAGTTTTCAAGAGTGATAGGTTGGGGTCCTTCAATGAGGGCAAATCTGGGATTCCAGCCCAGGTCTCCCTGATGTTGGAATTTCCTTGCCTTTCACTAAATGACTTTACTGTGGTTCAATTTAAAACTCAGTAAGAGTGAGGACTCCAGAAGAACTTCGTTGCACAAGGAGAGTCCAATTGAGAGTCAGGACACCTGAGGTTTCATCCTCAGTTATGCTATTTGTTTACTGTGTATTGTCATAATTTTCACTGATCTTGATAAATTAGAGATAATCATACCTGCACCATTGTCTCCTGGTGTTTTGTGCAGGACAAAAGAAACCATGGTGTAAGTAATAAAGTTCTGTAGTGTGGTCTTCCATGACCTCACCTACCTTTGCTGTCTTACAGACATCTTTCATCAGTAGTTTTATTGGGCATTACATGCTTTGTTAAGTGCTGCTATTGGGTATAACTTTTCCCTATCTTTTCATCTGGAACATTTCTACTTCTACTTCAAAATCTCTTGAAGATGTCAGTTTGTCTGATAAACCTCCTCCATTCTCAATTTGTATGTTCTAATAGTACTTGTTACCAGAGGGGGTTTAAAATTCAGCCACTCTGTGTTGTGATTATTCTTAGTCTGCCAGATTCCACCCTAGATTATGAGCTACTTAATGTTTTCTCAGTGGCTGGAAAATAGTAAATGCTCCACAAATCTGGGTTGCTATGATATCAAAATATTAAAATTATAAACATTAGTTCAAATAAATGTATTCTTCTCTTGAACTTGGGTAAGCAAGGACACTGTAGCAGAGCTTCCAGACTGTAAGAGTGTCTTGCAAGAGGAGAAAATGGCCTCTGATAGATTAGATATATGGGTGGCTCAGTCAGTTAAGAGTCTGACTTCAGTTGAGGTCATGAGCTCAATGTTCATGAGTTCAAGCCTTGCATCGGGCTCTGTGCTGACTGTGTGGAGCTTGCTTAGGATTCTCCCTCTCTCTCTCTGCCCCCTGCCACCCCACTTTTACTGTCTGTCTGTCTCAAAATAAATAAAAACAAAAACTTAAAAAAATAAGATATTAGGTATGTAGTACCCAAAAAATCTACAAAAAAGTATAAAATTCAACTTCAAAAAAGTTGAACTAATACTAATTCTAGTAAAAATATTGGTCTTTGATCACTTTTAAATGTGTTAAGAGAATTTTCAGTGTAATTTCTCAGTGTAGTTCCTTCACTTTACTCCTCACATTTCACTGTTCTTTCCAAAGCATTAATTTATCCTTGGGTTTTCTTGGATAACCCAGATATATTTAAATATAATATAATTCTTTCTGCTGAACTTAAAAATACATCTTCCCAGCAATGTATGCCATATATCAGAATGCAAGAATATTTTGCATGATGTAATGTTATTTATAATTCAAGGTAAAGTGTATTGGAGGGGGATGGAGGAAAGAAACTCACAGCTGCCTTAGAGAGGTGAAAGTTATTCATCCATCTTTTCTGTATGTTTTATCATAAATCATTTTAGGACATACCTTTTCAATGCATAGCTGCTCTTAATTAGATTGGTATTGTCATAGGAAGTATGATTTTTTTTTTTTTTTGGTGTTTCCACCAACAGCAAAACATCCATTTCCTTATAATTGATTTTCAAGTTTATTTAAAATGCTCCAGGGGTGCCAGGGTGGCTCAGTTGGTTAAGCGTCCGGCTTCGGCCCGGGTCATGATCTCATGGTTTGAGGGTTCAAGCCTCGTGTCCGGGCTCTGTGCTGACAGCTAGCTCAGAGCCTGGAGCCTGCTTCAGATTCTGTGTCTCCCTCTCTCTCTGACCCACCCTGCTCACCCAGTCTCTCTCTGCCTCTCAAAAATAAATAACATTAAAAATTTTTGAATAAAAAAAGTGCTCCATGAGGCATAGCCTATTGAAATGACTCATCATGTTTATGGGAATATCTTGAGGATGAAGTTATTTTGGAATGATTTTCGCATATTAAATGTAAAATAGAAACACAGTTCTTTGAAAATTATTTTAAAATGTTTTTTACTATATAGTTTTTAAATTTGGACTTTTTCTCCAAATTAAAATTACTGCTTTTTATGAGTATGAATAATTAATTCCAAAAGCATCAATGATAAGATCTATATGAAGTAAATACTAGGCTAGGCTTCAGGGGTACACAAAAAAGTGAAAACTTACTTGTTCTCTTTGAAGCATCTCAAATCAGTTCAATAAATATCCATATTGTCATCTCTAGAGGTCCAAATGACCCATGATATAGAGCATCCTTTTTAAGTGATTGTAGGAATTTCTGATTCCACTTCAGCAAAGAACTCACAGGCCATTTTGAAAAGTTAATATCTATCTACATTTGATAATCCAATGAATTTCTTTCCTGGAAATACTGTTTAGCTCTCAGAGTTAAATTTCACTTCATTAACTTCATGTAAAAGTTTGAGTTTTGTACTATATTTCCAGCAGCAAAATAACATTTTATGATTGACTTCTTTAAGTGGATGTAAAAAAGCAACCTACAGAACTGCATGTGAAGAATAAGGGGTGATAAAATTACTTGAGTTTATATAATCTATTTGTGTAATGCTATATAGTAACATATAAAGGAAAATTCATTTTTTATTGATTTAACAAATGTTTGAGTTGCCAATATTATAAATAAAACAAACATGAGTAAGACAATATTAATTACTTTCAATTAGTTTCAGTTAGTTTCTAATCTAATAAAGAGGGGGATGGCTAGCAGTTTCTATAAAAGAGAATTTTAAAATATCAAGAGCCATAAAATAAATATTTGCAAAATACATAGTAGGTCATACAAAAGAGGTTGAGATGTTTTTCAAAAATATTTTCCAAAATATATTTTCTTCTTTTACCCTCCTTCTCTCCATTATGAGAAGAGGTTCTCTTTGGATCCAGGGTTAGTGAGGCTTACAACTGGCATATTTCAGTTCTTCTTGTTCCTTTCGTGTATCCTAAACTTCCTCCTGACAGTTTCATATCTATTAAACAGTTTGAAAACAATTACTGTTGTTTTCAAGATATTATATTTCAACCATGACACAGCTGAATAAAGTCTTGACATTTATGTTCTAGTTGAGCAAGCAAATTGCATAATTTTATTAACAGTCAGTATTCTCCTGTGTATAATGGGGGCTTGAACTCATGGAGTGAGAGGTCAAGACCTGAGCTGAAATTCAATGCTTCACTGACTGGGCCTCCTAGGTGCCCCTGGAAAAATATTTAAATAATGATGTACATTTCTTCTTCCAAGCAATTTCATCTCTTCTACTGGGCCTGGAGTAATGGGAGTAGGGAAAAGGTTTTTGTTTTTTGTTTTTTGTTTTAATGTCTATTTTTAGCTCATTAATGAGTAAATAAAGGTTAAGAGGATAGGTGGTTTGCACAAGTTCCCTCAGCTAATAAAAGGATTTTAAAGTTCTGGCTCCTAGATCACAATGATATTCACTGCTGTTCTGTTGGATATTAACATTCCATGGAACATCACAGAGGAAATAGCGTAGTATTATACTGAGAGTTGAGACTGCTCTTTGGACTTCGGAGAGGTAAATTATTACATGAGTCACCAACATGGTTTCTACAGTCTTTAGGATAGCATTGCCAAGAGGAGGAGTACTAAGAGAAGCAATTTGAAGTTAAATTCTTGACGAATATGTACTTTTTTAAAAATTTTTTAATGTTTTATTTATTTTTGATACAGACAGAGACAGAGCATGAAAGGGGGAGGGACAGAGATAGAAGGAGACACAGAAATGGAAGCAGGCTCCAGGCTCTGAGATGGCTGTCAGCACAGAGCCTGATGCGGGGCTTGAACTCACGAACGTGAGATCTGACATGAGCCGAAGTCGGAGGCTTAACCGACTGAGCCACCCAGGCGCCCCTATGTACTTTTAGAAAGTAGGCAGAAGAGAAACAAATAAGACAAAAGCACAATCTGATTGATAAAATGTAATTTAAAATAATGCAGAAATCTATCTTTGAGTTAAAGGAAGGAGAAAATTTATTAAAATAAAAGTAATAGAGAGAGGTTTAATGGATAAGGATTAGGAAATACCACTTGCTTTGGACTAGCTAATTCATGAAGACCTTTGAGAGAGTGTTTTTATTTTCTAGTGTGAGATGAAAACCAAATGAAAGTTCTATTGTAATGGCTTGAAACCTAGAGATAGAGAACACCTGCATTGAGTTTGAGTGATATTTATTTGTATTTAAAGTTGCTGTTTGTAGGCACTCTAAGAGAGACGATTTGAATGATCTTATAGTATAAGGAAAAATAAATGTTGCTGTTGAAATCATGAAACACTAACAAAAATAACCAATTATTTTTTTTCTCTTTTCTGGATAAACACCTGGGGCTCTTAAGGACATTTTTAGCCCTGAAATTCAATGTGCACTCTCTTTCACATTGTAATATTGTAATATTTATTGTAATGACAAAGAATTTCCTATTTCCTTTCCTTGGGATATTTATCCATATCACATGAGGTGGTAATTAAATGCCAATATCAAAGAAATTGGTTAATAGGTTTTCCAATTTGGTCACATAAGTGAGCAAGAGTTCTGTCACTGAGCTCCTGCTCTATAAGTCTACAAACCCAATTTTATCATATCATCCACAGTGATAAAATTGACTATATGAAGTATACACTCTAAGGGCTAAGACTGTGTCTTCTTTGACCTTAAGCCTAGCACAAAGTCTTTCACATAACAGGCATTCATGAATAAATGAATGAATGAACGAATGAATGGATAAATGAGTGAACAGAGCGTATACTGATTTATGATCTAGTGCACAAGGTAATAATTTATTTTGGGGGCGCCTCATGACTCAGTCGGTTATACATTCAACTTCGGCTCAGGTCATGATCTCACAGTTCATGGGTTCAAGCCCCACATCAGGCTCTGTATTGACAGCTAGCTCAGAGCCTGCAGCCTGCTTCAGATTCTGGATCTTCTTCTCTCCCTGACCCTCCCCTATTCGCACTGTCTCTGTCTCTCAAAAATAAATTTAAAAAAACCATTAAAAAATAAAAAAATTAAATAATTTTTAAAATTGTGTAAAGAAATAAATTAAAAATAAAAATCATGTAGAGAAACTAGTATTTTGGATTTAAAATCTTTAGAAAATACATTCAACCAACGATGTGGTCAATGAAACAAAAGTTATGGCATTAGTGTAAATGTCCTTTTAAGCATATTGAATGAACATTTTA
Organism: Suricata suricatta; assembly: GCF_006229205.1. Classification (NCBI taxonomy): domain Eukaryota; kingdom Metazoa; phylum Chordata; class Mammalia; order Carnivora; family Herpestidae; genus Suricata; species Suricata suricatta. The sequence continues at coordinate 38,781,793 of NC_043704.1, forward strand.
ACAAAAATAATAAAACAGAGATACACAAAATCGAGCTAGAAAAGTCATAAGTTACCCTAAATGATAACAGAGAACTTATTGTAGAGAATATCTTAACTCAGAAGGGAGGAAATTATAATGATAAATCTAACCTATGAAGGAAGAAGGGGTTGGCCAATAAAAAAGAAGTAAATGTAAGAGTTGCCTAGGTGGCTCTGTTGATTAAGTGGCCAACTCTTGATTTCCGCTCAGGTCATGATCCCATGGTTCTTGAGATCAAGCCCCCTGTCATGGAGAATCTGCTTGGGATTCTCTGTTTCTCTCCCTCCATCCCTCCACCTCTCATGAGCTCACTCTCGCTCTCTCAAAATAAATAGACAAATGTTTAAAAAAAGGGTAAAGGTAAAAAATCAGTTAACTTAGATATTTTTTCTTCTCTATATGCGACTGGATAACCATTCTTTTATGGATGTTGGTTTTGGCTGAATTTAAAATTTGGGGGCAGACACTGATAAAAATTCGCCAGCCAAGTGAGCAATATGCAAGCACCATTATATTATTGTTTTCATGTATTTCACAAAGAAAGCTCAAATATCCCTAACATCCAATTTGAGATATAGCAGACCCCCCTTTTTTCTGATTAAAAATGTTGGTAATTTGTCTGCTAGTTATCAAACAGGTACATAAAGTTTTAAAACAGCTGGTGTTTCAAAGGACATCTGTGTTATGGCTGGAATAGACATTAGGCATTTAGTAAACAATGCTATAAAATATAAACTAGACTTTTAAAGGATAAAAGGTTCTTCCTTGTCTTACCAATTGCTATAATAAAATGTAGCTGACAGCAATAACTAAAAGGAAACTTTCTAGTGCATTTCAGATGTGCCTTTTCTTATGTCGCTGTAAAGCATATTAATAGCTTTGAAGAAATTAAAGTCAATGAACTATATATATATCCATGTAGTAAAAGTATCAGATGGAATTACTTTAACTCTATACTTGTAATTATAAATGAAACAAATGCGTTATCAAATAATTCAAGTGATAAGTCAGATGTGACCAAAAGATGATATTCTGATCAATTACTGTTTTGAGCTACATTTAAAAATGAAACCCCTATGTAGTCAATTTTACACTTAGAACTTAGAATTTAACAAAACTCTAACTGGCAGTTAAACCTGTTAAAGTATTTTGTGAATCATTTGTGCAGAGCTAACTACAATTTTTATGCAATAGGGTTCCCATCCCCCACATCCCCTTACAACTAATCTGCATTTTTCATTCTGTAAGATAACCTCTTCTATTTTCCTAAAAATATTGAGATTGTTAGGCAAAAGACTTATTTTCTCTGTATTGAAGATCATACTGTATCACTCTCTTTTTATTTGATTTTATCTTCCATTTAAAATGAAAACCTTCTAGCAGGAAAACAAGAGAGACCTAATGGAGAACCAGGGGGAATGGAGGAGGGAGAGAGAGTTGGGGAGAGAGAGGGATGCAAAACTTGAGAGACTATTGAATGCTGAGAATGAACTGAGAGTTGGGGGGGAGGGGGGAGGGGGGAAGACAGGTGGTGGTGATGGTGGAGGGCACTTAAGGGGAAGACACTGGGTGTTGTATGGAAAACAAGTTGACAATAAAATATTGTGGAGGAAAAAAAAATTACCACCATAAATAGTCCAAACCAAAAAAAAAAAAAATTTTCATTTATAGCATAAAAGATTTTGTTATTTTAAATACTATCTCTATTAGGCTCAAGCAAGATTTCTGTACCACAGTTAAGAATATTATTTGTAGCTAAAATATTTGGTAAAGAGCTTTTGAATTTTTAAATAAAATTTGCCAGAAAACACACACAAAAAATAATAAAATAAAATGAAAACCTTCTTTTAATCTTGCATTCCTTACATCCTGCTGCCATTTTATCTTTTCTTTCTACGGTCACAGTACAAACCTCCTCAGCTTACACCCACTCCTGAACTCAGATTCATGACAGACTGGGATAGAAAAGCTTGACAAGTGTTGTCAGATAAGGACCATAACTTTTAGCGCCACAGGAGCCTTGATGATTTGGATACATAAGTTGGTTCTGTATAGTGAAGCCTATTTTCTAAGTATGTATAAACTTTTCTATCTAAGGAATTTCATGTGTATCAGGCTGTTCTTCAGATACAGGCAAAAAATCCTATTGTAAGAACAGAACTTTCTCTTGAACATTTGGTTTTGATTGCATTCTTTATATGTAACACAATATTCTTTCTTCGGAACTGTTGACCCAGCAAGAGATGTTTCTCCCTGGCATCCTCGTTACAAACAGTTGATGAGTATATATACATAAGTTTGGGAAGTTTTATTTTGACTGGTCTCTCAGTGACATTCTTAAATATACTTAAAATGTTCTGCACCTGTGTTTTATGAAAAAAATATTTTAAGTATTTTTTCTTCCAATCTCTTCAATCTCCCTTCATCTCTCTTGTGGGCTTCTCAGACACTCCGTTTCTTTAAGCTTCTATTTTCATCCTTTTAATCTCTTGGAGCATCTCATCTTATCTAGGTTAGTAGCTCCAATGAGAATATACTGATTACTCTTTCTTTTAAGTTAATTATTTTGAGGAAGGGAGGGACAAAGAGGGACACAGAGAGAAAGAGAGGGAGAGAGAGAGGGAGAGAGAGAAGCAGGCTCTTCCCTATCAACATGGAGCCTGATGTGGGGCTTGAACTCAAGAACCATGAGATCATGACCTGGGCCAAAACCAAGAGTCGGATCCCTAACCGACTTAACGCACTCACATGCCTTTACTATATCCATTATTTGTAAGTCTACCTCCAACGTAGAGCTTTCCGTGGAGCTCCAGCTTGGTGTGTTCAATTGCCCAATGGAGTCTACACTCTACAGAGTGACATGTATTTATCTTGCTCCAAACTTACTCGACCTCCTATATTTTCTGTCAGGGTATGGTGACACATTTCTCTTTATTTCTGTCTCAGATACCAAACCTTATCAATCCTTGTTCTTTAATAGCCAGCCAATATTTTACCTTCCTTCTACCTCTACCACCCCTATTTTATTCCAGGACTCCTTTACCTCAAGATGACTGCAAAGACCTCTTACATGATGTTTTTGCCTCCAGCTTTGTTCCCTTCTCATCTGGTCTCCATATTTTATCCAGAATAGTGTTTAAATTGTCATTATGAGCCTTTTTTAATGTCATGGAGTAAAATCCAAATTCTTTAATCTGGCATTCAAAGTCACTTATAATATTGCCTTTGTTCATGTCTCATCACAACAAATTCGTACTTCATATTTCTAGATTTTCTGAGCTACTTGGATTCTTCCACATAGGCCATAATTGCTCTTGAATCTGGGACTTTTCGCCTGTAACTGATGCTAATATTCCAATTTCCTTCTTCCTACCTCCTATATTCTACTTCTTCTTTTACTTAAAATTTTGACTTAGAAAATCCAAACAGCATTTCTCAGTCTCTCCAGGGTGACTTACATATTTGTTCCACTGCCTCCACTGATCCTCTCATTGTAATCCCCTGCAAACTTGTCCATGTTCCCTCTCTCAATTATCTACTCTGAGTTCAGGGTTCTCATCTGTAAAATAAAAATAATAAAACCTACTTTACACAAATGTTCTAAAAGGGAAATATACATAGTTTATTTTGCACTGTTTGGCAGATATTAAATACTCAGATTGCTGCTATCTTGCTAATATTATCATTAATTGCAGGGATTATATGTTGTGAGTCACTGGGTCAAACATGCTGTCTGACGAAGGTTAGGTTCTCTATAAATATTGCTAGAGTGAATAACAGTGAATAAATGTAAAAAGGAAAAAACCCTCCATTTAATTTTAAATTTAAATTAAAAAATATTTAATATTTATTCATTTTTTTAAGAGATGGAGATAGAATGTGAGTGGTGGAGGGGCAGAGAGGGAGACACAGTCTGAAGCAGGATCCCAACTATGAGCTGTCAGCACAGAGCTCAATGAGGAGCCTAAACCCACAAACTGTGAGATCATGACCTGAGCTGAAGTAGGACACTTAACCTACTGAGCCACCCAAAACCCCTGGTAATACATTTTAAGACTGACTCAAATGTACATTGTTCAGTTCATTCTAATATCAGTCTTCATCATTTTACTCTCTTTGCCCCAATCATAGTTCTAGTTTTTGTTAACACTCATTGCTATTTCTGTTAATGCTCTTATTTCTTTGCTGTTAGCTACTACTCTTTTCTGAGAGAACTAACTTATCTTCTCTGTTGCTGTTTCCTGTATACTTAATAGGCAAGTTTTAAGTTGGTGATAGAGTTGTTCTCTTCCAATATTATTGCCTACATATTTTTGGTATAATTATTTCTTGGTTTCCATTTTCTCTACCAAAAAGTTACCTTAATGATTTAACTTTAATCCCTCTCCTCGTTACTACTACCTTTGTTAAGCACACACATGTTTCCATAACAGCACAGAACATGAAAATGTAAGTACAGGAAAAAAGGTTAGCAATATTTATTATACCTTAAGCATTGCCTGTGATGGGTGTATAATAAGAAAAATTAATATGGTTGTTCTCCACATACAATTTAACAGTTCAGAGATGACAGCAATGCCTTTTAGAGAGAAAAAGACATGTGAACTATAATGAAAGGAGAATGGTAATATGATTATGGACACATTTTCTTTGGGGAAAATAAAGTACCATAAAAATGTCAAATAAAGTACTAACAGAGATGGAATTTGGGGTACCTGGGTGCCTCAGCCAGTTGAGTGTCTGACTTCAGTTCAGGTCATTGTTTCATGGTTTGTGGGTTCAAGCCCTGTGTTGGGCTCTGTGCTGACAGCTCAGAACCTGGAACCCACTTGGGATTCTGTGTCTCTGTCTCTCTCTGCCGTCCCCCACCTCTCTCTCTTTCTCTCAAAAATAACATTAAAAATTTTTAAAAAAGAAAATGGAATTTCTATAGCTAAAAATTGTTCTGTAAAAAGACGTTTGTAACATATAAACACACCTCAAGAGACTTTATTTTAAATGAACAATACATTATTGCAAAGTTCTTAGAAATATATTTTACATTTTTCTTCTTAAGATCTAAAAAATTACATTCTTTTTAGAATACCTTTAGGCAGAAACTAAAGTATGCCATATGCCAAACATATACTTCCCAACCACTAGAAAGTAATAACTTAAGGCTAAGATTTTATTAGATTGTAGAGCCTTTTCCTCTTGTGAATAAAAAAAAAAAAAGGTAGTTTTAGAAAAGAAATAACTACATTGCTTTCTCAACTTCTTATTTACATGTGTTAAATAAAATGAGTGAAATCTTTTAGACACTAGAGACTTCTAAGAAATGAAGACAAGAGAGCCTGGAACCCTGAGAATAAAGAGCTTTAGTGGCCTCTTTGATATTGGAGAAATTCCCGCCCAAAGAGATATATAGGATTCTTTTTTTCTGTTGTTTTTCCCCTGAAGCCCTGGCTAACACAATGACTCAGCGTCTATTTTGTTTTGTTGTGTGTATATGCATATATGCAGGTTGGTTAGCATACAGTGTAGTTTTGGCTTCAGGAGTAGAACCCAGTGATTCATCCCTTATATATGACACCCAGGGCTCATCCTGAAAAGTGCCAGCCTTAATACCTGTTACCCATTTAACCTACCCTCTCCCAAATCCAGCTCCCAGCAACCCTCAATTTATTTTCTGTATTCAAGAGTCCCCATATGGTTTGCCTCCCTCTCTGTTGTTATCTTATTTTTCCTTACTTTCCCTTATGTTCATCTGTGGAGTTTGAGAAACTCCACAGATATGTGAAATTATATGATATTTGTCTGTCTCTGACTGACTTATTTCACTTAGCATATACACTCCAGTTCTATCCATGTTGTTGCAAATGACAAGATTTCATTCTTTTTCATCACCAAGTAATATTCCATTGTATATGTACCGCATCTTCTGAATACATTCGTCAGTTGATGGACATTTGGAGTCTTTCCATAATTAGGTTATTGCTGATAGTACTGCTATAAACATTGGGTTATATATGCCCCTTCGAGTCAGCATTTTGGTATCCTTTATATAAATATCATGTAGTACAATTGTTGTTTCATAGGGTAGTTCTACTTTGAGTTTCTTGAGGAAACTTCATACTGTTTTCCAGAGTGGCTGCACCAGTTTGCATTCCTACCAACAGTGAAAAAGGCTTCCCCTTACTTCATATCCTCACCAATATATGTTGTTTCCTGAGTTGTTAATTATAGCCATTCTGACAGGTGTGAGGTGGTATCTCATTTTGTTTTTCAATTTGTATTTCCCTGATGATGAGTGATGTTGAACATTTTTTCAAATGTCTGTTTGGCATTTGAATATATTTGGGAAATTGCCTATTCATGTATTCTGCCCATTTCTTCACTGGATTATTTGTTTTTTGGGTAAGTTTGGTAAATTCTTTATAGAATTTGGATACTAACCCTTTATCTGATATGTCATTTCCATTCTATCAGTTGACTTTTAGTTTTGTTGATTGTTTCCCTTGCTGTGTGGAGCTTTTTATCTTAATGACGTACCAGTAGTTAATTTTTGCTTTTATTTCCCTTGCCTCCAGAGTCATGTCAAGTGAGATGTTCCTGTGTCTGAGGTCAAAGAGGTTGCTGCATGTTTCTCCTGTAGGATTTTAATGATTTCAGTCTCACCTTTAGGTCTTTCAGCCATTTTGAATTTATTTTTGTCTATGGTGTAAGAAAGTGGTCCAATGTCCTTCTTCTTTATGTTTTCTATCCAGCTCTCCCAGCATCATTTGCTAAAGAGACTGTCTTTTTCACACTGAATACTCTTTCCTGGTTTGTGGAAGATTAGTTGGCCATATATTTGTAGGTCCATTTCTGGGTTCTCGCTTCTATTCCATTGATCTATGTGTCTATGTGTTGATGATTACAGCTTTGTAATAAAGGTCAAAGTTCAGAATTGTGATGCTTCCAGTTTTGATTTTCTTTTTCAACATGACTTTGGCTTTCAGAATCTTTTGTGATCCCAGACAAATTTTAGGAATGTTTGTTCTAGCATTTGAAGAATGCTGGTATTATTTTGATATGGATTGCATTGATTGTGTAGATTGCTTTCGGTAGTATGAGTATTTTGTTTAAACTTTTTTAATGCTTTCTTATTTTTGAAAGAAAGAAAGAAAGACCATGAGTGGGGAAGGGGCAGAGAGAGAGGGAGATACAGAATCTGAAGCAGGAGCTGTCAGCACAGAGCCCAACATGGGCCTTGAACCCACAGACTGTGAGATCATGATCTGAGCTAAAGTCAGACACTTAACTGACTGAGCCACCCAGGTGCTCCAGGTAGTATCAACATTTTAACAATATTTGTTTTATAATCCATGAGCATGGAATGTTTTTTTTTTCATTTCTTTCTATCTTATTCAATTTGTTTCATAGATTTCTATACTTTTCAGTGTACAGATCTTTTGCCTCTTTGGTTAGGTTTATTCCTAGGTATCATATAATTTTTGATCCAGCTGTAAATGGGATGAATTTCTTGCTTTCTCTTTTTGTTGCTTCATTATTGGTGTACAGAAATGCAACTGACTTCTGTATATTAAATTTATATCTTACAAGTTTGCTAAATTAACATATCAAATCTGCAGGTTTTTGGTGGAGTCTTTTGGGTTTTCCACATAGAATATCATGTTTCTATGAAGAATGAGTGCTTTACTTCTTCTTTGTGGATATAGATGCCTTTTGCTTCACTTTGTTGTCTGATTGCTGATGTGAGCACTTCCAACATTCTGTTGAACAACAGTGGTGAGAGTAGATATCCCTGTCATATTCCTGATCTGAGGGGGAAAGCTCTCAGTTTTTCCCCATTGAGAATTATATTAGCTGTGGGCCTTTCATGTATGGCTTTTGTGATGTTATAGTATGTTCCTTCTATCTTGACTTTCTTGAAGGACTTTATCAAGAAACGATGCTATATTTTGTCACATGCTTTTTCTGCATCTATTGACAGGATCATATGGTTCTTATCCTTTCTTCTATTAATGTGGTGTATTGCATTGATGGATTGCAAATATTGAACCAGGAATGAATCTCAGTTGACATGGTGAATAATTCTTTTAATGTACTGTTGAATTAGATTTGCTAGAATCTTGTTGAGAATGTTTGCATCCAAGTTCATTAGGAATATTGGTTTGCAATTCTCCTTTTGAGTGGGGTCTTTGTCTGCTTTTCAAATCAAAGTAATGCTGGCTTCATAGACTGATTTTGGAAACTTTCCTTCCGTTTCTATTTTTTGAAACACTTTAAGAAGAATAGATATTAACTCTGTTTTAAGTGTCTGGTAGAATTCCCCTGGGAAGCCATCTGGCCCAGGAATCTTATTTGTTGGGAGATTTTTGATAACTGATTCAAGTTCCTTGATTATGGGTCTGTTCAAATCTTCTATTTCTTCCTTTTTGAGTTTTGGTAGTGTGTGAGTGTCTAGGAATTTGTCCATTTCTTCCAGATTGTCCAGTTTGTTGGCATGTAATTTTTCATAGTATTCTTCTGTAGTTATTTGTATTTCTAAGGTATTGGCTGTGATCTCTCCTTTTCCATTCATGATTTTATCTATTTAGGTCTTCTCTCTTTTCTTTTTGAGAGGTCTGGCTAGGGGTTTATCAATTTTGCTTATTCTCTCAAAAAAACAGCTCTTAGTTTCATTGATCTGTTATACTGTTTCTTTGAATCTATACAATTCATTTCTGCTCTACCATTTATTATTTCCCCTCTTCTATTGGCTTTGGGCTTTATTTGCTACTGCTTTTCTAGCTCCCTTACAGGTAAGGTTAGCTTGTATATTTGGGACCTTTCTTGCTTCTTGAGATAGGACTGAACTGCAATCTGTTTTCCTCTTAAGACTGCCTATGCTGTATCCCAAAGGGATTGGACTGTTGTGTTTTCATTTACATTTGCTTCTATGTGTGTTTTTTTTAATCTTCTTTAATTTCCTCCCTAACACATTGATTCTTTAATAAGATGTTCTTTAATTTCCTTGATTTGGGGGTTTTCTAAATTTTTTTTGTGGTTGATTCCAAGTTTCACAGTGTTGTGATCTGAAAATATGTTATTTCATGGTAGGATCTCAATCTTTTTGTACTTTTGAGAGCTGTTTTGTGACCCAATATCTATTATCTATTTTGGAGACTGTTCCATGTGCACTTGAGGAGAATGTGTGTTCTGCTTTAGTATGAAATGTTCTGAATATATCTGTTAAGTCCATCTGTTTCCTTACTGATTTTCTACTTAGATGATCTGTCCATTGCTGTAGGTAGTTAAAGTCTTCTACAGTTATAATATTATTATCAATAAGCTTGCTCATTGTGATTAATTGATTTATATATTAAGATTCGTTCATATTGGGGCCATAAATATATAAATTTTTTGCTCATCTTGGTGGCTAGGCCCCTTAAATTATGTATAATACCTGTTACAGTGCTTGTTTTAAAATCTAGTTTATCTGATATAAGCATGGCTACTCCTCCTTTCTTTCGATGTCCATTAGCACGATAGATAGTTCTCGATCTCATTTTCAATCTGCAGGTGTTCTCAGGTCTAAAATGAGTCTCTTATAGGCAGCATATAGATGAATCTTGTTTGCTTTTTTTTAACCATTCTGATACCTTATATCTTTTGACTGGGACAGTTAGTCCATTTACATTTAAAGTGATTATTGAAAGATATGAATGTAGTGCCATTGTTATCTGTGGATTTCATGTTTATGCTGATGTCTCTGGTCCTTTGTAGTCTTTTCATCTTTCCATTCACAGAGTCCCCCTTAGGATCTCTTGCAAGGCTGGTTTAGTGGTCACAAACACCTTTAGTTTTTGTTTGGAGAAGTCTTTATCTCTACTTCTATTCTGAATGACATCCTTGCTGGATAAAGGACTTGGCTGCATATTTTTCCTATTCAGCACATTGAATATTTCCTGCCACTCCCTTCTGGCCTGCTAAGTTTCAGTGGACAGGTCTGCTACTAACCTTTTGGGACTAGCCTTGTAGATTAAGGACATTTTGTCCCTAGCTACTTTCAGAATTCCCTCTTAATGTTTGTAGTTTGTCAGTTTTACTATGATGTGTTGTGATGTTGACCTGTTTCTGTTGATTTTGAAGGGTGTTCTCTGTGCCTCTTGCACTTAGATGCCTGTTTACTACCCCAGATTAGGGAAGTTCTTAGTTATAATTTGTTCCAATAAACCTTCTACCCTCCCCCTCTCTTTTTCTTTTTGCTCTTCTTCTACTTGAACTCCTATGATACAGATATTGTTTCATTTCAGGAATCACTTAGTTCTCTAGTTCTCTCCTCATTATCTAGTCATTTCCTTTCCCTCTTTTTTCAGCTTCATTATTTTCAATACTTTAATCTTCTATTTCACCTATTCTCTCCTCTGCTTCTTTCATCATCGTTGTCACTGTATCTAGTTTTTTTTTGCAGCTCAGTTATAGCATTTTTAATTAACCCTGACTAGTTTGCAAGGCTTTGTTCTCCACAGCAAGAGTTTCTGTGGTGCCTTCTTTGCTCTTTTTCATACCCAGATAGAAGTCCTATGACTGTTACTCTAAATTCTTGTTCAAATATATTGTTTATATCTGTTTTGAGCAACTCTCTGGCTGATTTCTTCTTGAACTTTCTTTTGATGAGAATTCCTGTTTTGTCATTTTGGCTATGTTTCTGCTTTTTGTGTTTGTTAAAAGCTTGTTATGTGTCCTCCACCTGAAAAAGGGGCCACACACTTCCCAGGGCCTGGCACTCCAGTAAGTATTTTGGAGTGTGTTGCATGCACTCTGCTGCTGCATCTTGGCTGCTCTATCCCACTAGTCAGTCCTCTGCAGAGCTCCTTCTTGCTTGAAATGTGAAGTGTTTGGACCTTCAACCAGATATGCTTTGATTTGTTTGGTGAAGTAATACTAGAAATAGAAAGGAAATTGGCAGAAGACTGATCCCATAAAAAGAGAAAAATGAAAAGGGAGAAAAGACATCCAAACATAGAATCAAAAATCTCTAAGGCTATGTCCAGAGAAAGAGAGGAAAAGATGAGGAAGAGAGAAGGTGGAGGGAAGGTGAAGAGAAGGTAGAAAACGAATAGAATAAACAGGCCTGATCAAAAAACATATAGCCAACAACATATATATATGTTATATATAAAAATAATATATAACATACATATATATAATAATAATTGACCCAAAAACAAATCAGAAACCATGAGTCTAATTCCAAAGGAAAGAAAGAAGAGAGAAGAAATGTAATAAAAAGAAAATAAAGGATAAGAAAAGTAAAGACAAAAAAGGAAAAAGGAAAAGAAAAGAAAACAGTTGTCTGTTGGTACCTGGAGCCAGTGGCTGTGCTGGTCTGGAGGAGAGGCTGGCTGTGTTGGGTCATCAGTCCTGCTCTGATAGATAAGCAGCTACCAGGCACAGAGGGGTGGGATTTGGTGTAAGCAGGTCCCACCTCCATAGGGGCCCACTGTGCTGCTCTCTGACGTCACACCCTGTTGGTGCTGGGGAGAAAAATGACAACACCCCAATTTCTCCTCCCCAGAGTGGGTATCTCCTCCCCAGAGTGGGTATCTCCTCCCCAGAGTGGCTGGTTAGACAGCCATCACATAACAGTGTGGTGGTCAGCTTGCCCTGTTCCACAGTTCTTTGCCTTCTAGGGGCTTGGCTGAGATTCAAAATCTAAAGTCTTAAAGGACACCACTTGGTGTGGCCCCTCTCCACTGTTGTGGAGTAGAGCTATCCTGCCCTGATGATAAAAGGCTTTTGGTTGGCACCTGCAGGGTCCTTTGTCCTTGGGGGAGGCAATAAACCCTCTTCTCAAAGTATTTCAGGAAGGGAACTGTTCTCTCCTAGTTCACACCTGAGATTGATACACCACACTGTACACTTAAGGGCTGGCTCCCTCCTCCCAGGGAGCATGCACCATGGTTTTCAGCTCCCTTCTGGAGAAACTCATGCACTTCTGAAACCTCTGAGTTTTAGCTCCTAAGGCTGTTTGCAGAATAGAAATCGGCACTCTCTGTATTTCTTGTTCCCCATTCTGTGGTCCAGAGAAGTTTTCCTCTTGTGCTAACTCAATGCTGCACTTTCACAACTCCTCTTTCTCTTTCTCTTTTTTCTCTCTCCACAGAAGGGATTTCCTCCCCTCTGTGCCTCTGCAGTTTTATCTCCCCCAGTTCATATGCACGCACCTTGACCCTGCCTAGATGTCTCCCTCCAGCTGTAGAGATCTTTCTGCCACTCCACGGATCAGTTTCCTGGATATTTCAAGTGATCTGACCTCAATACAGCTGTGTTTGAGGGATGAGGAAAAACCCCTACTTATTCACCATCTTAACTTCCCCCACACTCAGAGTCTATCTTAATCTGGATTCTTTGGACACTGTCCTCTAAATTCCAATTAATACTCATGCTGGCTGTGTTCTTTGAAACTTGTCCCACTTCACCAAAGCCTGATTTCAGCCATAGTTGTTCCCATCAACACCTCCTCAGCAGCGTTTGCATGGCCTGGTTTTCTAAACCATATTCTCAATGATAAATTTCTTATCATTGTAAATTCTACGACATGTTTCTGAGTTGGAGTAAGACCAACATGGGCGACCACTTTTCATTATTTTACTTAATTAAGATAGTTTAAATGGCATCCTCCTCCCCTGCTTCTCCCGCTCCCCTGCTCCACTCAATCTCATGAAGTAGATGTCATAGATCTTCATTTTAAACTGGAAGGAACCTCAATGCAGCATTGCTGAGAAATTTGCCTAAGGCTATAGAGTTAGTAAATTGCCTAGATGAGATTTGATCCACACCTGTAAAAGGTTTCCATCATACTTTCCCACCTCTAGCAACAGGTATTTGGAAATCAGAGTAAGAGAGAATAAACATTTACAAAGAGAATCCAGAAGGTAAAACAGCAATGTGGAACTTGCTCTCCTCCATAATTGTTGGTGCTTTCATAAGCCCTTGTTAGGCTTTTTCTATCACTGTGTCCATATCATGTAAGTGTACATATATGTGCAAAAAATGTATTTGTTATTTCTGTAGGAACTGTCATCATTGAGAGAAGTGGGGGTAAGCCAACAAGCTGCTGTGATGTTGTTCTTGGTTATATAAATTGATTGACTAATTTGTTTTACGAGTCTTCCTGGAACTTGAAGATAATTATATTGGTCTTTAGTCTCTAGACTCATCCTTTCCTTTTTCTTTTATGAAGGCAGGCATTTCAATGGCTCCTTTCCAGTTTGCAGGGATTTTGAGTTAATGAAAACGGTTGATGAATGCATTCTTAATCCAATTCTCAACCATCCTGGAATATCACAATGTGCTGCTAAATTGAACTGGTTTATATTATAATAATCTATAATAATTATATTATAAATAATATAATACTCTATTATAATAATGATATAATTAATACTAATATATATAATTCTTTTAATATGGCAGGCACTGTTAAGTCTTTTGCATAGGTAAGACTATTAAAGTCTTACAGTAACTCTTCACAGTAAATACTATTGTTGTCTTTATTTAACACATAAGAAGTCTCAGAGGCAGAGATGCTCTTACTTGTCCTAAGTCACAGCTTAAAAGTATCAAAGTCAGATACGGACTCAGAAAATGCAAGTTCAGAACTCATACTCTCAATCATTGTGCTATATTATCTTGCTTCATTTTCATGCTCAAGGTTCAATCTAATGCAAATGATGTCATTCAGTTCAATAAATATGTATTAAAAATCATTATCTTAAAATTTTATAAAAAGTCAGTTTTATACCAAACATCCTTAGATTATGTGGTTTTTCTTTTTTCCTTTAGCTTTCCTATACACACCTTGATTGAATACTCTGTTTACATCTGATCTTTTATAAGCACTTTTTCTAAAATTTAGTAGTATTTTCAATTGTGATAATTTACTTTTAAAATATGTAATATCTAGGCACTCCTGGGTGGCTCAGTAAACTCAGTGTTTGACCCTTGGTTTTGGCTCAGGTCATGAACGCATGATTTGTGATATCAAGCCCTGCATCAGGCTCTGCACTGACAACATGGAGCCTGCTTAGGTCTCTCTTTCTCCACCCCTTCCCTGCTCGTGGTCTCTCTCTCTCTCTCTCTCTTTCACTCTCTTTCTCTCAAATGAAATAGACTTTAAAAACTAAATAAATAAAACATGTAATGTCTGTGCCATACTACATAAATTACCTGTTAAAGATCTTAATAGTTGATAATTTGTGTCTGTGTGAGGCAGGGTGTGGGTTCTTATCCTCCAGAGACCTTGCATCTATTAAGCAAACTTACCTAGACGATTTTTCTGAACCATAAGAGGTTTGGCCCCCGAGGAAATTATTTGGCAATGTATGGGGACATTTTTTATTATAACCACCTGGGGAAGCAGTGGTATCTACTGGGTAGAGGCCAAAGATGCTGCTAAACATCCTATATTGCACAGAGCAGAACCCCACACAAAAAATTACCCAGCTCAAAAAGTGTCAATAGTGCCAAGACTGAAAGATTCTGAGTCCTGGACTATCCCTGGAAACTTTTACATTAGTGTAAAAACTAACAGTCAACTGTGCATCTTTCCTCTTAGGTAAATGACAGTTGTTTGATTGGATTTATTTATTTTTACTTTACTCTAAAACAAGCCCCTCCCACCCTGCTTTGCAAATCATCTCAACATTCCCACAACCAGAGGCCAATGTGTTGGGCTTTTTCCCCCCTTTAAAGCATAAATGTCTTGATGATAACAGCGACTGACACAACTTCTGTGAAATTCTAATGCAAAAATTCACTCAGCTCTCAATGTTTTCACTATGCTATTGATGTTGTTTGCTAAAGTAAATATCCAGACGTCATCCATTTATCAAAATTTGGGCATTCTCTAATACAATCAAACATTTATCTGGTATCTTAATTTCCAATCCCTTTAGATGTAGTCTTCTGTCATCAAGAACATCAAGTTTCTGGCTGCTATGAAATTAAGTTTGCCTTTTTCAAATAGTTTGAGCACAACTGTCATTTAGTAAAATAAACATGGCTCCATTATTTCTTAATGTCTTCCTTAACAAGTATAAGATTAGACTACATCTTGCAAACTCCCATTGAGAAGCACTTAAGAAGTGAGTAATATTTCTGTCTGCCTAAATCAAGTAATCCCAAATGTAAGTAATTTACAGGAAGGCATCAGGGACCATTACAATAGGCATATTGCAATATGTCACTGGAAATCAGCATCTCCCCACATGTTTGATCAACAGCCAGATGGAAGCTTTTATCACATTTATTTAATCTGAAATACACATGGTAATTACACTGGACCTTTGATTCAAGGCCTTATTAGTGTCTCAAGAGAAGTCAGGAAATGAGTTTGTCAGTTGCAAACTGATGTAGTCCTGACCCTCTGGGGGGAATTTCCATCTATCACTGCCTAGACTAGAGTATTGCTACAAATTACATTGTACCTCAAGGAAGTAAGATAAAGTAAAAGCTTTGTTAACCTATGTAGGGGGAGAGAGGAGCTCCTGATCAGTCCAAAATATTGCTTACTCTTTTGTTCACGTATGTCACTCCAGTGAGTGGTGAGTAAAGTGAAGTATAAATTGTATGGCTAATATCTTACAAAAAATTATTAAACAAAATACCAACAAGGACACATTGAAGTAAAATACTCTGACATGTCTAGTCCTAAACCTAGGATCTTGGATATCTGCTACACCTAGATTTAGTATAAGTGAAAGTGTATGAGGTTTTTTTGGATTAGTGATAGGAAAAAGATATCACACAAACTACTCCTCAGAATTTTCTAGTTAGAAAAATCCTGGATAGCAAAACTTATGTAATATTGGATGAGTGAATCCTGACTATTCTACTTCAACATTCTTACATAGTGCTAAATAAAATATGAATAAGAAAGCTAAACCATGTAAATATGTATAACACCATTTAAATAATATGGCTGATAAAGTAGATGGGTGTTTCTCTAGAGAATGGAGGTAATGAAGGACTTCAACTTAATGTTACACATTTTTTTAACATTTGAAAATTTGTATTATGATTATGTCATTTTATTTTCGAAGTCAGAAAAAAGGATTTAAAGAAATGAAACACCTCCCCCCTACACACAGAGCCTTCCAAAAGTATTCACAAAAAATGTGGCGTCTTCTTTTTGTTAATGTTTTTCAAGAGAAAAATGTAATTAAGAACTTGAAATCCATGAAGTAAGCTATAACTAAAAGAAGAAAAATAATAGGCTTCTATTAATATAAGATGGAATAACTAATAAGAAATAGTTAAATCACATGCATATTCTGAAATGACTTCAAAAATTTTATTGCTTGATTAAAACTCTATTAATGGCTGTTACTGTTGTCATAATTAACTTGCATAATATTTTATTCTAATTAAAGTGCTAATTAAAAACCATAAAATCATCCTATCAATAATTTATCTTTTTCTAACTCTAGGCCAATATGATATACACTAGTTATTTTGTGAATATTTCACCTCTCATTTGAGAATGTCTTTGTTTGTAACCTCTTTTTTCTATTGATATCACTACTATCATTTCAAATTATTCAGATCTTGAAAAGTATCAATTGTATAAACAAGGATAACAACGTATTTTGACACTCTGCCAGGCACCATGTTAGAAACTTTTCATGTCAAATCTTACTTCACCTCCACTACAATTCTATAAGACGGAAGATCAGGAAAGACAGTTTTCACTGAAGTATAAATCAAGTCTCAGTGAGAATAAAGTAAATTGTTCGGGATCACTTAATTCATAGTTGAATCCAGTTTGAGCCTCCCTACCTATAAGAGAAGAATTAATTGAGACTAAGATTCATTTACTGTCTCATTTTTATGGCAAATCGTTTTTTTTTCCCCCAAAAAAGGCAAGTTTTTAAATTCTTCTTTGGTAAAAAACTGTTTAAGATGCTTTTTCTTCCTGTTTTATACTTACACCAACAGAAAATCTTACAGATAATATAGTACTTACAATTCCTTTCATGTGTAAAGTTAAAAAAAAGTTATGAGTCAGTGAACAAAATGGAGAAGCAGATATTAACATTTCTAGTGCTGAGCGGTAGCCTTACAATATGACCTTGAGAAAATAACTTAGTTCTTTGTTATTTTCTTGATGTGTTATATTGCAAGACAATTTGAACTCTTGGTGAATGACCGATAATAGGAAAGAATGAGGAAAAAGTAATTTTATGTGGAGGTGGGAGAAAGGGAGAAGGAAGGAACTAAACAATACTCAACTTATCATAGAAATGGAAATAAAAATTGTGCTAAATTTGGGAGAATGATTAAAACACATTCAGTTTCCAGTCACAATTAGAATATGATTCATTTCAGGTTATATATTTAATGGTATCTTTGAAGGACATAATCTCTCCCTTGAAATTGTGTGTGTATTGCTTAAGTAGAAAATAGATATAAGGCTTTTTCATTAAAATTCTAGGAGATTTGTAGGTATTAGGTACCACTTCAAAAATGATTTCGAAATCTACATTTATGACTATAAGACAAAGTTTAGAATACAGAGTACAGATCTTTAAAGTTGCCTTTTAATTTTAATTATTTTTCAGCTTAGTTTAAATGACCTTAGTGAATGTATCTGAGAGGTTTCAGTTAGGTCTTACATTTGCATGCTTGGGCTACAAAATGCTGTGTATGTAGTAATTGTTACAATGGATAATGATATTTTATGTATAACAGGAATTTAAGCTCAGTGCTTTTTAACAATGATGTAGGATGAAATTTTACTTGTAAGGGCAGAATTATTTTATGGTCATATCTACCACTCATTAATATTTAAGTCAATTTCCTCTGAAGAATTTGTTACAGGATTAGTTGCATTTTGCATACTTATTTCTTTGATTTAAAAAAAATACAGTCCATTATTACATGAAAAATGCAAATTTCATGTGTGCTTAAATTGAAAGCATTGTCATATCTTAAGCATGGTATGTGCTTCATTCAGACTCTTTTGTTGTTCATTTTGGGTAAAGTGGAGTTTATCCTAATACTCACAAACATGAACACAGCTCCTTCTGGCATTCCCGCTGTCTAAATCTGAGAGCTATCTAATCATTAAATTTCTAATGACAGGGAAGATATAGCAGCTCTTGACACTATATAAGTTATGTACAATGGAGCCAGATATCCAAAAATTAACTACATTGGAATTTAACACTGATATTTTCTTTTTTTTTAATCTTTAAAAAAAATTTTTTTAATGTTTGTTTGGGGTTTTTTTTGTTTTTTTATACAATTTATTTTTTTAACATATGCAATTATTTTCCATCATTTACAATACAGTAGTTACAATGACACTCCAAACAGAAAAGCAAAGTAAAAGATCAAAACCCCCACTTCTATTTGATGTAATTAGACTTATACAGAAATTAGAAGGTTAGGTACCAACTAGTTAATCACCTAATTTCACAGCTATCTGAAGTGGCAATTGTAATATAGCAGCTTATCTGTGATACATTCAAGACACATGATATATTTTACAGCACCAAAGACTTAATCATCCATTTTCTATATAAAAAGTAGCTACTTTTTTGCATGGACCTCAAGGATACTGTAGTATAGAGGTGGAATTTAAGGAAAGGTATTAAACACTGATATTTTCTTCTGAATTCATGTTAGAATAAATCACTAAATTTTGATACAGCCTTCTTCCAAAGTCAATAATTTGAACCCCAAACATATTTTTTCAAAATACTTTTGGGCTTAAATAAATTTATTGGTGAATTTGTGAAATCTAACTACCATTTGCCAGATTGGCCATTTTGGAAAGTATTTCAGGATATGGGATAAGGAGGAAACTCAGTGATGTTTAGTTTTTGACTTGTATCTTCCAACTTTCTCATGAACTAGTGTCAGAATAGAACACAACACAAAGAAAGCAAAGAATCTCAGGAAAGAAATCCCTTTCAAAACCTGAGACAGCTGTTCACATGAACATTTCTGTTCAGACAGTTACTTTTTAATATGCACTAGTCATCATATATCCTTTTCATAGCAATTTTCCTCCAATGAAAATGCTTTCATACCAGCCTAATTCAGTTTAAGTAGGTTCTGTTTTCAGTTTGGAACTTGGTACCTAAGTTATAATGATAAAAACTTTTATTAACTATTTACTATAAAATCTACTAAATTTGACATAAAAATAGTAACTATGTTGTAAGATTGGCTTATGGATAAAATTAGCCATTGAATAAATTTAATAAAATGATAAGAAAAATGCCTTGAATAAATATTAGCCATTATCATTACTATCATTTATGGAGAAGTATTGTACTAAGACATCACCTCATCTGATTCCCACAGAGGTTCTATGTGGCTCATTCTACTATTATCCTGTGTTATGTATGTGGGTGCTGAGGCAGAGAGAGGTTAAGTAAAATATTGGGCCAATAGTTATTATATGAAGAACCAGGAAGGGCAGGATAGGAGAGAGTTACTCTATCTGAACATAAACTAGTATATGAAAAATGTAATGGGGTAAGATTCCAGTAAACTTAAGATTTAAAATTTAAAACATGCCCAAGCTTTTCCCTCTGGTATGTGATGGTTTCTTCTCAATGATGTATAAAGGGGACATGCACATTGTATTCTTCTGAATATACTCATCATTGTAACTGGAGAACTGGTTCAATGACCATTAATAGCAATTTAAAAATGTATATGAACATAGGCAATATGACCATTATAATTATTATCAGAGTAACCTATTCAAAAATATTAATAGATACAAGACTATTTGACTGAACTGATCAGGGGTATAGTGCACATTTCAGAGCTGACTGGTTTATAAAGGGAAATTATTTTAGTAGCAGTGGTATTGTGTTTCTAATGTGTTGGCCCATAAAACAAA
Organism: Suricata suricatta; assembly: GCF_006229205.1. Classification (NCBI taxonomy): domain Eukaryota; kingdom Metazoa; phylum Chordata; class Mammalia; order Carnivora; family Herpestidae; genus Suricata; species Suricata suricatta. Next base: position 38,801,705 of record NC_043704.1, read on the forward strand.
ATGGACATGTTACTACAGGTGATCTTTTCCCTTCATTTTCAAATATTTATTCTTTATTATAATCATTTCTGCTGTGAACAGATATAAACAATTGCTAGAGACTAAACTTTTTAGAATAATGTTGAGTGTTATAAATATTTTCATTGTCAAACATTTTTTTCTTTGTATTTTCTAAGGATTTTAAAAACAAATATGTCCTATTATTGGTTTCTCCAATAGAATACTTAATTTAATTATGATTAGGCTATTTCTTTTTAGCTTAAAGAAGAAATGTGCTTAAATCTAGATTTTCCTCTTCTGCATAAATCCTTGCAAACAATTTATTTAACTTCTAGTCTGCTTAAAAATATTTTAATTCATCCTTTTAGATTTGCACAGGGTACATTGCCAAAATAGACATATGGCAAAGTTATATACTAGTCATTTGTCTTCCCTCTTAATGGTTGTTCCCATTTATTTATTTTTTGTGTGTAGGCTGAGACCAGTCATGTGCAAAGAGTTAGGTATTGTTGAAATTGAAGGCAGAACACTTCCTAGTGAGAAAGACATGAGGCAACAGAATAAAAAACAGCAGCTTCTACAGATCACAGAAATGTAAGAGAAATTGCGCACTGTAGAATGAATTTGAGCATATTTTACCTGAAAAAAATGCAGACCTACAAATTCCAGGTTTGTTTATAGTCTCTAGTCTTATAAAGCTCATTATTTTACTCACATTTTATTTATTGAGCACCTGCTAGGCATAAGTTATATGCGCAGGGTCCATATAAACTGATTTTAACAATAACTCTTAGAGGAAGAAGGTAGACCAGGTAGACCATCCTTATTTATAGATGGAGGACAGTGAAACTCTAAGGATGTCAAACTGAAAGTAATACTTGGGACTTATGGTTCTAAGTAATATTATTTCACATCTTCTCTGATCCTAAAGAGAGGCTACTATTTAAGGCAGGAAAATTACACTCTATGTCATCTGCCTAATGGATAATTTAGCTAACTTTTCCAAGCAGTAAATAACCCTATAGCTATCCAAGAACTTATTTTGTTCTCCCTTTGATCTCATAGATAACCTTAAAAAACATTCCTTTCTTTCACCTTCCTCCTGTTATCACACAAGTAATCACTCTCTAGCAAGTTTTCTCCTGTTTTGGATGTCAGTGCTAAATGAGATGAAGCATTTGTGAAAAGCCCTCAGTCATAATAGTTAACACTACTCTGCTGGTTGAAAGTTCTCTCTAGATTGTTCAAATTCTTCACAGCTGAAAAGTTTCCTCATTTGAAGTAGTCAAGGAAATAATATCCTGAGAGAGAAAGACCAGTGAAACGAAGAGATTTGTGCTAGAACCTACTTTCAACCAAAAATATGAACACTCTTTTAGGAGAAACTTTCCACTTAAATTTTCGTTCTCAAGAACAAATGGAGTATCTTATTCAAGAGTGTATGTTGTTTGGGCCCAGCACACTGTTAACTATCCATAAAACATGTTAATAAAATCAATTGTTATATAATTAGGAAATCTGTAATTCATAAAAGATGAAAAACATATTTTGAGTGGAGACAATTCTCGCAAGAGAGAATTTGTAGTCCAGTGAATAAAATCTGTGGAAGATGCAGCAACACTTCACTTTTGCATCAGTGACAATCACACTTCACTTGCTACAACAGTTTATAAATTGATTGTATCTCTAAGCTAAACAACCTTGAAACACTAAATTCAAAACAAAACAGAGTAGTAATTCTGTAATTATCATCATAATCTTTCTGAAGAGAAGTCTATGTGCTATTACACCTGGAAACATGTGTCAGCACATCTATTTATGAACTTGGTATGGAACAAAATTTGTGGTGCAATCAGTGCATTTTGAGAAGAAAGGCTAACTGTCGTGCTTGCTGGGAGTTTCCCTATTAATTATAATAAGATTAGAAGGTAATAGATGATCCTTGAGTGAATATACTGATATATTTTTCTCCAGGTACTTTGCTAATGTCATATATTGCCAAAGAACACTATATTTTTTTTATCAGTAAATTATGTATAACTATTTCTAATGTTTTGCAATAGGGATTCTCTTTCTGAAGAGTTACTCCATTTAGAGAAAACAAAGCTGGCTCTTAAGTACCTAGAAAAAATTCAAATTTAATGTTAGAACCAAATTATCCAAATTAAGTACAAACCTGGATGAGTCATTTTTACTTAGCAATAATTTATAAAATATTTAAATAGTAAACTAGTATTTTTAACAGATCATTTAATATTATGAAGGAGTAGTAATTTATTGCTCAGCAGACCAATGGTATCTAAAGATCCAAGTTCTGTCTGGAATTTAGTATAAGAACTTAATATTATCCATTCACTCACTAAATCTGTTAGCTTCTAAGAACTGGAAGCTAGTGTAAAAGTGCTATTCCAGCTATCTTACAAGTATAAGATGAAACTTCCATCTTTCAAGTAAACTTGCATCTTTGAGGGAATATTAAACCTGCTTTAGCAAGTGAATTAATTCAAAAGAAAAACAATTTATGAATGAAATAATTCAGGGCTAACTGACACAGGGAGACCAATCAATGTTGTCTGGACATCATATACACAGAGGGAAAGAACATTTTACAAGATGAAGAAACAGCCCTAACAGGAAGTCATTTAGCACGGATGGGCACTGAAGTCCTCTTTAGGATAGAAGGAAAGAGAATACAATTGTGTGAAAAAATAAAATGCTAGAAATTACCTCAACAAACTTGTTCTCAAAACATAAGTCATCTGACACATCCTAAAAACTGACTTTCATAATTATTTTTAAAGTCTTTCAAAAGCTATTCCAAAAGCTTGCTTAGACAAGCTGTCCCATGGTTTATCAATCTTTACATTAATAATAACTATGATTTTCTGAGTCAACATTTTGCATGCTTTGAATAAAGTAAGCCATTTATAATACAGAACCTGGCATAGACTAAGAACTCAATAAATTATTCTCTCATTTAATCCTCACCCATCAAACTCCCACCAGGTTCATTTTATTCAATCTCATGTTATGCAAATATTCTTCTATTAATATCCCCTCCCCATTTTTCAAATATTCAGACACTTAGAATGGTTCACCATTACCATACAGAGCAAAGTCCTGAATGAGGCATTTAAAAGTTAAAAAAGGAAACCTACATTTTCCTACACTGGTTTATATTTTCCACCTCCCTCCCCTCTCTTATAACTGTTAGATAGTACTTACATTACACTGCGTCAGATAGTCTTCTAAGCCCTTTATTTACAGTAACACATTTAATTTTTGTCAACCCTGGAAAATAAGAATTATTCACATTTTAAAGATGAAAAGGTTAAGAAATGTGTTCAAAGTCAAAGTAGCAGTAAGTTGTTTAAGGTTTGGTATAAACAATTTGTAAATCCAGGATATAGTGAGTAATTTCTTTCACTTGAAAACTTTAACTGACTTTTCTTGTATTCTACCATTTCCCTTCTATTTATGTACACAACACAACATAGATTCATTCCAAGATTGATTTTGTCTGATACCCTTTTTTTTTTTTTAATTTTGTCTGATACTCTTGATGTCAATCATTACATCTTAACAACTGTGAAACATCGGTGTGTGAGTGGATAGAGGGCAGGGGTTTGCAATATTAACACACTACAGCACCTAATACAGTGTACAACTCAATTACAGGTAACTCACTAAAAGAAATTGATTAGTGCAGACTTGGATGTTCTGTTTGTCTATAAAAATTTGGCAGGAAATGAGTATGGATTATCCACACTTTCCCCAAATCTATTTTCCATTATCCTTACATTTTCACATTAGTCAAGTGATATAATACATGAAAAAGGTTATACTATAGTTTGTACATTAGTCATATCAGGCTCCCAAAAATAAAATACTGTATATAGATTGAGTGTTTAAACAATTTATTTTGCACAGTTGTGGAGGCTGGAAGATTAAGATCAAGGTGCAGCTTGCTAGGTTCTGGCGAAAGCTCTCTTCCTGGTTTGCTCAGCTACCTTCAAATTGTGTCCTCACATGGAAGGGAAAGAAAGATGGAGAGAGAGAGAGAAGAAGAGGGAAAAAAACAGAGAGACAGAGAGAGAGTTAGTCTTGGTATCTTTTCTTATAAGGGCACTAATCTCACAAATAAGCGCCTCACCATTTGAGGCCTTGACCTCATTAAAACCTAGTTTTCTCACAAAGGTTCCATCTCTAAATATCACTATAGTGGGAATTACAACTTCAACATATGGAGCCACCTGAGTTGATTAAGCATCTGACTTCAGCTCAGGTCATGATCTCACAATTTGTGGGTTCGAGCCCCACATCAGGTTCTGTGCTGAGAGTCCAGAGACTGGAGCTTGTTTCATATTCTGTGACTCCCTCTCTCTGCCTCTCTCCCACTCATGCTCTCTCTCTGTCTCAAAAATAAATAAACTATAAAAAAAACTAAAAAAAAAAAGAACTTCAATGTATGCATTTTGGGAAAAGCACAATTCCATCTAAGGCAGTTTCTTTAAAAAATATCTTACTTTCCAAAGTCCTAAAAATGCAAATAAGTACACTCCCAGCAAAAATAATTAACTAGAAATGCTAAACATCATTTGATTGTGATTCAGAATCACTAAATAGGCAAGCTAAACTTGAAAAATCACCTATTCTTTCTATTTCTAAGTCTGACATTCCAATTTTTACACTTTTTTTGAGCTTGATTTCATATTCTTGCACCATTTTCTAGTTAAACTGAAATTTCTCTAAGAGTTTTCAGTCACTTTAAAAAACTCCTGCAGAGTGAATAGAGAATAGCAATACAAGTGGATTAATTTTTGAAGTGGCATTCTGATCCTATTTGGTCTAAAGTTATGTCCTTCGTTCATTTAACTCTTGACTTACCACAACTCTGATAGTTGTTACTAGGGAACTATGTTTGGTGACTTTTGCACAAGAGACACTTGTTTCTTTCACTAATTCTTTTTTATTCATTCCATCTTTTTCTTACTCATATTTTTCAATATTGACATTGAATACTATTTCAAGATTTGTCAAGGATTTCTCTTTACCTAACCTCAAACCTAATAGGCAATTTTCATCTACTATTCAATTCATTATTCCATATGTTTTATTGATACTGAACTATTGATAATGAACCTATAGTCTGAAACTTGACATATAAACAGTTTGGTAAATAATATTTATTAGGCTTCAGTAAGAAAACAGTGAAAATTTCTCATCAACCTAATGAGGATGTGACTTAACATCCATATCATGGTGCCTACCCTTAGAATATTATCATTTACAAAATTACAATTGTTAATACAAATTTGGCTTTGAAAACATTTATTTTAATGTATAATGAAAAATGTTTTATTTAAAAATAGTCTTGAAACCTAATTTAAAAATATTTACCTAAAATGATTTTAATTTCAACTCCTGCCTACCATTTTGTTCAAACTGGAAAACATATATGATAACTTGGTAAAATTATTTGTTGTTAAAATGATTCTAACACGTGAATTAAAAACTATTTGGCATTTATAATTATTTCATGCTGTGATCCTAGAGAGTCAAATATTTTTCCTTTGAAGTTTATACTTCTCATTTTTAGGGGGAAACACATGACAGACTAGCTACCTGATGATAGAAACCCCAGCAATGATTTCAGAGAAAGAATTATATAATTTAGAATTTTCTGTGTTAAGATGTTAAATAAAGGGTACCTGGGTGGCTCAGTCAGTTAAGACTGACTCATGGTTTCAGCTCAGGTCAGGATCTCATGTTTCCTGAGTTCAAGCCCCGTGTGGGTCTGTGCGCTAACAGCGCAGAGCCTGCTTGGGATCTCTCTCTCCCTCAATCTCTCTGCCCTTCTCCTGCTCACTCTCGCTGTCTCTCACAAAATAAATAAATAAACTTAAAATAAAAAGATGTTAAATAAAGCTACTTGAGGCACCTGGGTAGCTCAGTCAGTTAAATGTCTGATTTTGGTTGCAGCTCAGGTCATGAACTCACAGTTTATGGGTTCACGCCTCACACTGAGCTCTGCGCTGGAAGCATACAGCTCAAGTCATGAACTCACAGTTTACGGGTTCAAGCCTCACACTGAGCTCTGCGCTGGAAGCATAGAGCCTGCTTGCGATTCTCTCTCTCCCTCTCTCTCTGTCCCTTTCTAGCTCACTCTCTCTCTCTCAAAAATAATAAATAAGGGCTCCTGGATAGGTCAGTCAGTTAAGCATCCAGCTTAAGCTCAGGTCATGATCTCACAGTTCGTGGGTTCAAGCCCCATGTGGGGCTCCTTGCTGACAGATCAGAGGCTGGGGCCTGCTTCAGATTCTGTCTCCCCTTCTCTCTGCCCCTCCCTTCCTCATGCTCTGTCTCTCTCTGTTTCTCAATAATAAATAATTATTTTTAAAAATTTTAAAAATTAAAATAAGTAAATAAATAAACATACCAACATTTTTTTAGAAAACCTGTACTTTAAGGTTACTTTCTCCTTTTCTAAATATCAGAAATCACTAACCCTAAATATTATTTGGTATAATTTTCTGTTGGGAATCCTTTGTTAAGTGTCCAATAACCTTAACTGAAAGATGTTAACAGTTCAGAAATTTTTAATTATATGATACTTTGTGTTTTGTTCTTTAGCTAAATAGACTGCTAATATATTGCTAAATCTGTTGGGATTTACTCACTCCAGTGTAAATAGACTAACTCCAGCAAATCATGGATTAACACTTGAGAATGAATAACAGTCTTTAAGATATATGATGTATTTATCTGAATAGTAATGAAGACTCTGTAAGGAAACTTCAGAAGGCTGTACTTCATTTTTTTTATTGCTTTCATAGTAGGAAAGGAATGAGAGTCACTAGTAGGAAAATGGAGTAAGCTTCATGGTCAGGAAATAAAAATGACAAATATAATCTTGACAAATACTAGAAATAATCATTTAGAAAATAAAGTACAAAAGAAAAAACTGAAAAAAAACCCAAAAAAGCATAGAATGTAATGCAAAAGTAATATAAACATATTTTAAACAATATTGAAATGTTTCAAAACATTAAAAATATTGTTTAAAAATAGGAAATAACATTAGGGTAAATGTATAAGTCCTGTATCAGGAAATTATGCAACCTATTAAAAGACAGTAAAGATTTGAATAACTGAAGAATCATACTATGTTTATGAAAATGCAGAATATAAAAGAACATCTATAAATTACTATAATCCCAATAAACAATACGTTATGTTTTTGTTTCTCGCAAAGTTATTCTGCACCTGATCTAAGTCTTCTCCAATACATTAAAATGATTTTTAAAACTATAGTACTAGTGGCCCAACAAATTGAGATTTTTAGCAAACTAAAAACTGTTTTTTCCAAATCTGGTCTCCAAACTCAGAGAGTATGCTTTGGGATTGGACAGTGAACAGGAAAGCCCACCTTGGAGCTGGACTCTGTGGACTGGTACTCACCGCTTGGGGGGTGGGAGAGGCAGTGGAGACAGGTGGCTGTAAGAGAGGCCCGGCTAGTGGCACTTCGGAGAGGAGTTGGGTCACCTTAGTCTTCACTCTATCTCCAGCACTCAGAGTCCCCTGAAAACTCCAGAAAAATCTCCTGAAGAAGGAAAGATTTCACTTTGCTGTAGACCATTTTTTCATTCCTGTTCATTCCTTCATATTGACCTAAAGGAACAAAATATAGGTTTTCAAAACTCTTGAATGCCTTTATTCTGAGAAACAAAATTGAAAATATAACTTCAAGATTATTTCAAGTCTATTCGGTTTTTTTTTTTGAACAAAGTTAATTCTTCAGTTTTAGTCAGAATCAGAACTTACACAGACACTGGAAATAATGAATCTATATTATAATTGTCTACAATTTTAAAAAAACTACAATCTTAGTGTAGGATTGTGTATATATCCTCACATGTAATAGACCAGAATATTCTGAATGTAATATATGTAGCTATTTAGCTTATGTTAAATAATAAAAACTGTTGATGAAGGAAGTAGTGTGGGGGACACTAAAATTCTTATGGTCAAATAAGAACTAAAGTTCTCTTGCATACTTTAACCTCAAACAACAGACCAAAATACATTTTAGATAGATTAAAATATGACAATAAAAATGTTAGATGACAGATAAATCTATATATGTATAATATCATCATGGCAAAAGCATTTCAAATCATGACCCACAAGTCAGACATCATAACACAAAAGTTTGATAACTCTGATTACATAAAATTATAAGACTCATCTATCACTGAAAGGCCACAAATTAAAAATAAATTTAAAAAATTGTTAAAAATGTCCAACTTTCTATGGAAAGTGCTGTTGAAACAAATTTTAATAAAAAATAGTTAAATTTCATTAATAGCCATTTCAAAATTAATGAATTCATATGTACAAAAGTAATTAGACACATTCATGGTAACTTGTAAATACCAAATATTTAACACTTATCAATATTAGATTGGAAAAATTTTTAAATTATAACATCTGATGTTAGTATTAGGGGTGAAAATCCTTCAGATGCAGTTGGTGGAGGATGAATTTATAAAATCGTTCTACAATATAATTTGGCAATATTTATCAAAAAGTCTTTAAATCATATTGTTTATGCCATTTAGTCCATGAATAACACATTTCAGAATTTACCTTTAGGAAATGAGACAGGTACAGAGATGTATGAATAAAAGTGATTACTCAGTTTCCAAAAAGAGAGCTCAGTTCTGAGAGATATTCAGCAAAAAGATAGAAATTATTTATGACTATGTGTATTTGGGAACTTGAGCAAGAAGTGGGATTTGAAACTCATTCTGAAGTATCTAAGCAAGGAATAAGAATAGGTAATTCCTAGGTGTGGCAGGTTTATTTTTTATTTCTTTTTCTTCCGTTTTTTTTATTTTTAATTTTTAGATTTACAGCTAATGGTAGAAATTAAGGGAAATACAAGAAATATATACTAGAAAGGTACAATGACAAAAGCTGCGATGACAGGTTCACTTTTTAATACTCTGCATTTTAGAAATAAACACTTTTTACCTCCTTGAACGTGTATTCTTAGTTGGGCAATTTTCTTCCAGGTGGAGAGTGAGTAATCTATAGCCTTACTTACTCTTGTAGCTTTTCTCATTTTCAATTTGTACCTCCTGAGATCACCCTTGGAGGGTTACATTTGGGAGGTTTTTGTTGGCTGGACCTTCGTTCAACTGTCCAGAACACAGATTACATGATTACATTCAACTGAAGTCAATCTGGAAAATGCTTTGCTCTGTGCACTGAATGAAAAGCAAACATGTTTGTTATTAGTTAGAAATCTCTTCTCCAGTATACTCTTTTGATTACCAAATATTTTTTCACCTCTTTTGCCTCACATAAACCACCGCCATACCCTATCTAATGAGAAACCCTAATGTCCCCTCAAGCCAATGTATGCAACTCGAAGACTTAGCTCTTCAGATATGCACAGTCTTCTTCATGATATCTGTATGTATTTGTCCAAGGACAAGAGACAAATTATTAATGCTTCTCTCTACCCATACACAAAATACAGTGATAGAATATAGCCAGGAGGAAGTGCTTCTTTATATAAATGCTCTCATTTAGAAATAAAGAATGGGAAACACTGAGTAGTCACTTATCCATAGCAATTATGAAAACATGCCAGACTGGCACTGAAAAATCCCTCTGCTTTGGCAGTAGTTGTAATTCCTTAAAGAAACTGAATTCTCCTCTGTACATTCTTTTTTTGCTTCCCCCAATTCTACCCTATATGAGAATTTAATCTGTAAATTATATTCCTAAACCACATTTGAAGTTTGCTCTTCAGGGGGACTACGCAGGTGTTACAGTCCACTTCTTGCTGCCATTAAGTTTGGGGATCCTGAGGCCATTTGAGGTTTTAAATAGACTTTTTTTTTTCTATCTAGACATACGCTACTTTCATGTAACAGCTTCATTAAAAGCACAGTAGACTCCTAAAATGTCATATTCATGTGCCTATAATCTTTAAGATCTTTTGAAGACATAGTTGTAAAGACTAATTTGTGTCTTTACTTTCTCTGTCCTTCAGACTATAAGTAATTAGCATGAGGATATCTGCAGCATGGGTTTGGGAGGAGAAGCAGTACATTCAATCTGACCTTTGTGGTAGGGTTGAGCCTTAGTGAGTTTTGTTGCCCAAAGCTTCCTTCAGTTTTCATCCCTTATTGTGTGGCTTCTATAAATAGTTGACTTTCCAAACTTTTGAGTTCCCAGTTGTCTGGGCTTTCGTTTCCTGATTTCATTTCTGCTTGAAAGCTGGCTATCCTTTGCTAGGTTCATGTCTTTCCTGTAATATTTTACTAAAGGCCAAATGTGAAAGTATATTATTAATCTTACCTCTCCAGCTACTTTCTCTAAAGCTACAAGTCAAATAGGCACTTAATCCTCTACATTGAGTATTCATTTTCCTCCTTCTGTCAATCACATTCAACACAAATTATAACACCGTCTTGAAATATGTTCTTGCCTTTGATCAACTACAATGTACTCTGCAGGATATTTTCCTACCTCACTGTTCTCTCCTGCTCCGTTGGCTCTGCTGGGAGCACTTTCTCTTCTTAGACTTTAGATATGGGAGGTCCTCGGTTCAGTTGTCACACTTCTTGTCTCTTGTTAGACTCACTCCCTTGGGGAGTTCATCAATTGCCATGGCTTTAAATAATATGTATATGATAATAAAGCTGACGTTATCATCTTAGCCCCAGCCTTTCCTATGATATAATTTTATTTAAATGATAATTTAATTTTTTAATGCTATAGTGCTGTTCACCTCTCTAAAAAAATACACACATATACAGAGTCACATATTTTTCAAAAAGAGAAGAGGAAGGAAAGTCATAAAACCATGGAACATTGTATACATATATTTGTTTATCTAGTCTTAAAATGTAAACTCAATAGCAACAGTGACTGATATGGCAAATGTTAAAATTTCAGGTATATTGTACAAATGAGTATTTGTTGACTAAATGGTTGGTTTAATACACATTAATGAAATATTACTTCAATAGAAATGTGCCAATTTTCAGAATAACTCATTCTAATGCAGAAAGGTCCTCTATACTTGTGTAATATTTTATTCTATTTTCTAGATCCTAATGCTCTGGCTGGCCAGACTGGCCCTGATCATGCTCTTATAGGAGGAATTGTGGCTGTAGTTGTATTTGTCACTCTGTGTTCTATATTTCTGCTTGGTCGGTATCTGGCAAGACATAAAGGTGGGTAATATTTAACAAAGTGTTCTTAACTTCGGCAAAAAAATATCTGAAGACTAGCTTAATCACAAAATATTAAATGAGTGTATGTATATATGTGACACAGAGAGAGATCTAAATATGAAATTGTTTCAGGTAATTCTTGATTATTTTACTTAATGAAAGTTGGATTGGATTGTGGTTTAGCAAAATACTGTTTAGCCAATGGCCAGAAGTTACAGAGTGAGTCACTGACTCAGGGCAGAAAAACAACAACAAAAAACAACTAGCAAGTTTGTAATATGTCTCTAGGATTGACATTCAGCTATAGTGTTAAGTGTTCAGTTAATGTTTTAGTTTGTAGGTTTATTCACACACATATGGCCATATTAGTGAAGAAAATGTGTGGGTTTTTTTTGCAGTGGGCTAGGTAGCAAACTATTGACATAACCTACTTTTAAGTGGAGTTTTCAAAATGAAAGATGACACGTTTGATGTGATCATTATCAACATCTTAACAAAGGGCCCTGATTGCTACAGCTGCATGGATCACATGGTCTGTATCCATCATTAGAGAAATCAAACTACTCATTACCCATTCCAGTTAGGCAGTTGCCTCTAGTTAACCTGACCACAGCTTCATCTATAACATATACCTGAAAACTGAAAGACAGTGTGCAATATTAGAAGAGTGAAATATATGATTTATTATGTCTCAGAATGTGTTCTCACATGTAAGGAATCAGGCATAAGTTCCTTCCTCAATGAATGCAGCACTAATGCTGGCTATTTTACCGGTCTCACAGAACTAACAAATATTTTTTTTTCTTCCAATACCCACAGGAACATATTTAACAAATGAAGCTAAAGGCGCTGAAGATGCACCAGATGCTGACACAGCCATTATCAATGCTGAAGGCAGCCAAGTCAACGCTGAAGAGAAAAAAGAGTATTTCATTTAAAATGCAGGCCAAGATTATGAGTTTTCCTTACCAGGCTGGCTGCTGGAGAAAACTGGCTATCATCTTTCAGAATTCATTTCTACCATCTTCTGCTACCTTTATTAACTTCCATACCGTACTGCTATCAGTAGCCAGTGTATACCAACAATCAGCTGTCAAAAGCATCATTCTTTAATTACTGTACCATCCATAATGCAGGACATTTCTTACTGCCTAAATTCCACACCATCGCTCTTTTAACATACAGTGCTTGAATATACAGCCTTAACAATGTTTATCATCTCCTTGGATCATGGTATTGAGTTGTTTTTATACATTGAAAAAAAGTATGCAAAGTTCTTTTTCCCCTCATTGTTTTTCCTTTAAATCATAAAATTTGTCAGTTTACCACTGGACAGCTTTCATGAGGAGTAGGATTAGGTAAAAACCTAACGCATTTAAGTTTAATCAGAGATTAGAGGTTTACAATGTTTTCTGCATGTCCACCTTCAATGACATGTTTGGAAACATATGCTCTAGAAAACACACTGTAGAATAGATTCTGGAATGTCTGAGATTATACTAGTAAAGCTGTATCAATTTGCTATTTAAATATGTAGTATTTGATACAGGAGCCATGTGTATGAATTGCAATCATGACATGACATCTTATATAATTATACAGAGACCACCATTCGGTTATTTTAGCTTCATTTACCAATAAATTTTTACAAACATGTTACTGCTTTTAAAATCACAAAGATTTCATTCATTTCTCTAATTTGATTCTGTAATTTATTTGCTCCATAAGGATTCACCTGCCTAAACAAAATCGAAGTATCCATAGGGCACAATTTTGAAACATTTAGTATCTGTATATAGTGCATATAATAAATCCAATTAAACATTATTTGATACATATTTAACTTTTTTGGCTGTAGGTAATTCAGTCATAAGTAAGCATTTTCTAATGTCCATTATATCCCTTTAGATATTACTTAAACCAATATTATAAGTAGATAACATGTATTAGTATTTTTGTCTGTATGTCCTAGCACTGTTCAACAACAAATTTTTCTAGTTCTTGTTAATTTTTATTTGTTATACAATGGAAGCACAATGTTATAAGGAAAGGTAATTTTAAGCTAACAACCAGTGCACAGCCTCAGGTTTTCAATTACAACCACAGTTGAATAATAACCTAAAAGTAAACTCTTAGTTTGCTAAATATTAAAAAAAAATTAATTTGGCAGTTCCAGAGCTGCTTACCTATGTTGGTTTGCCAAAAAGAAGTGTTTAAGATATGTTTTCTGTACAAATGAACTAATTCTTTATATTAAATTCCTGTCTATGCATTTTGTGAGGTACAAACTTATGAAACAGTGAGTGATGGAGAATTTCTGCCATGCTTTTAACTCCAAGGTGAAAGTCTCTTTCTCTGGATTATTTCTGAAATTTTGGTGTATTTAACCATTAAGAAATGCTGTATTCTTAAATATGACACAGAATCAATCTAAAGTCATATTATTTCTTCTAGTAAAATACAATGTTGGTAGATTAGTTCTCATTAAATTTATTATATACTAAAAATGAAAAATCCAGTTAGATAAAAAATATTATCCCATTCACAAGCATTGCACCTTTAAGAAGAAAACAAATAGGACAATATGGTAGCTATACTTGTGATGTCTGAAAGCATGATGGCCTATGGTTTTAAATATAATATCTTGGAATTTATTTTTGGGAAAGGAGAATGGTTGAGTACGACATCATGTATTAATATCAAATGGAAGACAAGGGTGCTGTATCTTATTTATCAGAAAAGTATAAACTTTTAAAGACAACGTTAGAATTTTTAAATTGTTTCTTTTTGATTGTTGAAACATTTATCTTGTTGATTTCTTACAAAACAAAAAGGACGATGTCAGTCAAGCAGCACTTTTTCAGAATATACAGAACATAAATAATATGATGTGGTTGAGTGTTAACATAATAAATCATATACAGTATGACATTTTAAGGAAATAAGTCTGCATTGATGTGATTGCATGCTTGTTTTTACAGTTCACTCCATACCATCTGTGGAAAAATGCAATAATATGTTACTATAGTATGGTAGTTTGAGAGAATCAGGTAGGTGCTACTAGACACATTGAAACTAGAATAGGTTTATAAACTGTTCATATCTTTCAATGCATAATCTTTAGAAAGACTCCACAAAACAAAATTCATCCTGTTAGTACAAAATGGAAAGGTTCTTATTACAGAAATAAGTTGTATAAACTGCACCATCAATGACTATTTAAAGCTTAATTTCAGGATGCACTTACAAAATTGCTACTCTTCATCGATGCTGTATTTACATCCCTCTTCATTTTGTCTATATTCTACTTGGCTCCAACTGCTAAATTATTGCCTAAATAACTCAATCATTATTTATAGCACTGTAAAAATTAGAAATCAAAAATTGGCCGTATTTCAAAATTTTTGACTCTTTTAACCCATTAGAGTAATATAAAAACTCATTAGAATTCTTTAAAAGAAACTAATATATTATGATTTATGGGCTCTAATAAAATGTTTTGCCAGTTAAAATAGTTCAATTTGAATTAGGTATCATTTATAATTACTGAAAAATATAGCAATAGAATCATATTTTCCTATCTTTAAAATGTATTTTATTTCCAATAAACAAGTAGATAAATTGGAACAATTCTGCTCATTTCTACCAAAATCAGGAAAAAAATAAAATTACATTTCAAAGTAGAACCATGTCAATTGCAATGTCCGAAATGTGCACATGTGTATGCACAGAGAGCCAAATTCTGTCTCTGCTTATTGAGCACAGAAGCTATGGAACTCAATGGAAAGAATGTGAACACACATGCAACCCTAGTAGAATATGGAGCATTATTCCTTACCAGAAGTAGCTATTATCTGCCAGTGTACTGTTTACAGTGTAAATTGATCGTTCTCCATCAAGAAGAGTATAAACAGCATTCTTTTTTTTTCTTCCATTCTTGAGTGTCCTAGATAGAATGATTATTAAAATTAGGAAGAAAAAGGAACATTTGTGAGTCCAAGAGCAAAGACAGCACATGTGCAAAGTATTGATATGTGTATGTTTCTGTGTGTGTGTGTGTATGTGTGTGTGTGTGTGTGTGTGTGTAAGAGAGAAAGAGAAAGAAAGATAGAGAAATTTCAACTTGTTTTCTTTTACCAGAGAATCCAAGAAGCAGTTTAAGGAACCTGATATTGGAGTTTAATCTAGAAACTGGATGATCTCATATTGACTCAAGATGATTAATATTGCATTGAAATCCCACAATTAAAATAGAGAAAGAAAACTAACTTTCCTAAATATGGCAAAGAAGCTAACACCTCATTTATTTTCATTTCTTTGTAAAAATATAAATATCTCAATTAAAAGGACAGGCTCACTTGTAACTATGTACTCATGACTGTAACAGCGTGGAGACCCCAGACAGGACATGCGCAGCAGCTGTCTGACGGTGATGGTTCTTCCATGTAACATACCAGTTACCGTGTAATTTAGTGCCACTTATTGCAAAGTGTTACCAAGGGGAACATTGAAAATACTTTTTCTTTTCCTTTGGACATAAGGATAACTTGATGAATAATAAATATAAAATTCATATTACATATTTTAATTGTGGAGAAAATGCAAAACTTCGTATCTTACTGCAACTTCCCTTTCATATTGCTAATTACTTAGAGCCCACTAAAAATGCCCACTGTTATCCCCCTTTGCAAATGGTAATCTGTGATGAATATACAAAATAAAATAAACAAGAAAAAGAGCTGACAACCACAGCTGAAATAAGTGGAACACCTAACGAAAATTACTGAGTAATGCTTTTTATTAAGTGGCACAAAGTACACACTAAAAACTATGCAAAATATAGGTAACTACAGTGTACGTACATGTAAGTATCTTGTACTTGCTGTGTATGGATGTTGGAAACCCATGTAATTATAATATGCATTTTGAATATTGGGAAAGAGGAAATCTTAGTGTAGATAATAGAATTTGTTTTGAAATATACACTGGCAATATTGAAATATACTCAGTGCAATATCTGAAATTCTATTGCTGGATACTCATGCAAAGGGATCTTAAAGAATTCTTTAACACCAC
Source organism: Suricata suricatta (assembly GCF_006229205.1). Classification (NCBI taxonomy): domain Eukaryota; kingdom Metazoa; phylum Chordata; class Mammalia; order Carnivora; family Herpestidae; genus Suricata; species Suricata suricatta. The sequence continues at coordinate 38,818,036 of NC_043704.1, forward strand.
CCAAGAGGTTGCTAGCCTTCACCTCCCACACACTAAAGCGTTAATTAAAAATGCAGCTGATTCAACAACAACACTTTAAGTTTTTCTTAATCATGAATGTGACACAATAAAATTATTTGGCCTAATTTTTAGCACAACTGGAGAGAAAGAAAGAACCTGAGTTTTAAACTTTGCTTGATATCTAATTGAATTTGGGATTCTTAAATTTTCTTTGAGATATGTGTATATTTTAATGAATATGGTACTTTTATTATAAGTACAAATTTACTCAGTCAAAAATACAGGTTATCCTTAATTAACAGTTCAAGTCATTATATCTTAAGGGGAATTTTTTTAGACCTTTGTTCTATTTATTTTATTTTTTTCCCTTTCTCTCCCTATTCTGTCCCAGATATGCCCTTTGCACTTATACCCTTCCAAAGGCAATGGATTGAAAGTAGCAAGATTATAAAGAGAGCTAAAGGGGACAACGTATCAGAATGGGTTCTAAACTCATCAGCATTTTTTATGTATTGAGATTATTAATATTGAATGCAATAGTTATTGGATATAGCTGGTAAGTTCTCTGCCATGCATACTTACAATAATCCTTCTACCTCTCACTTTTAACATGGGCTATGATATAGAAGAAATAATGATTTACAGGATATCCCAGGAAGCATTCTTTGAGACTTTCATAACAGTCCACTCCCCAGCCCCTGGGAAATCTCAAAAGCCAATTTCTTTTAGTGTATCCAGTGGTGTATGGATCTGCATTGGTTTTTCCTTTTCTATCATTAACTTTTCCTATAGGCCAAATATGCTAATTTTATAAGGATAGTTCTTCTCATGCCTACTGATATTTCAATGTAATATAATTGTGTTGATTTTTAAAAAATAATTTAAATGGCAACACTTTGGAATCCAATCTGACATTTCATTTAATATTTAAAATGCAAAAATTTCTCATAAATTAATGCTGTGTTTTTAAGTAAAAATTATGTATGTGATTTATTTTCCCAAGAAGTGTTATCTATATGAGTCAAAATTTAAGTATTTAAAATTGCCTCCTTATTAACAAATAATACCTGAATAATGAATGCAAAGTCTTGCCACCAATGCCCACTTTATTGTGTCTGCTTAGACGTAATATGAATTTTTCAAATGATGTAATTTAATTATTTAAAAAGGAAATTACATTTTAAAAGTAGAGTTTTCTTTAGAAAAAAACACACATGAAAATATTTCAAATTATGATGTTAAATCTATAAAATATGCTTCAAGTAAGATGTTTCTATGTTATGTGGTTATGTTACAAATAGTATTTGGTCTAATCTTTACCATCTTTTTCATATATATATATATGTTTTATATATATATATGTTAGTTACGAGAAATGTATGGTTATTTTGGAGAGAATGGGCCCACATGTGAAAAATATGTAAAGAGAAAACACTATTTTCCCCTATAACACATACTGTATATTTCAAAAGAAGAAAAGTTAAAAGATATTTGAAGATTGCAGGGGCAAAAAAAAGAAACAAAAGCCTCCCAGGGCTCAGCACTTAAGCACTTTTCCCACATCCAGGGTCAGAACAGCGGTGATTTCCCACACAGACTTTTAAGTGCGGTATGAATGCCACATTACACTTCTATATACACAGTACTGTCAAACCTCAAATGTTTTCTTTCTTCAGATGCTTTTCCTTGTACATGCTCCTAGTAGACACTTTTCTCTTTATATCTGCTGATAGTAAAAGTTATATGCAATAAAATATTTGATGGTTGAAAGCAGTGGTCACCAGTTGGTTAAAAAAACAAACTATGAAATGTAAACTGAATTGTTATCTCTTTATCCTTTTTGCTTTTCTCTGTGTTTCTAATGTATTGAATGACTCATAAATAGAAAAATAATTTAGAGATTTTTCAAAACTAGTACTTTCTCCTTATAAATGTATAAAATCTTAATCTCTTTACAAATTTATTTAACTGTACCTGCTGTACTTATTGTAGATTCAATGATGCAGTTAAGCAGTAACCCAAGAGTTCGGGATTACTGACCTATTTTCTTCATATTCAGTTCACATCAGTATTTGTGAATTGGTTGTTTAGCTTTTCATTCAACCAAAAAATATTCCCTCAAGAAAGCTCCATTTTTATCATAAATATTTCAACATAATCAACATTGGAACAAATCTGCCATGTTAAAAAAAAGAATTTAAAGACTTATCTCTGAAAATGGTACCCAGAAATGCAGGTGTTCCCAGTAATGTAGCTTCAAAAATAAAATGTTCTATTTATATGACATGAAATTCATAACTTTTGGAAGGGTATATTTATGACAACATAAAAATAAATTCTGTGCTGTAAAGAAGATTCGCCAAAATAAAGTATACTGCACAGAAGATAGAAAAACACAATTATTGAATCTACTGTTCTCATAAATATCGTCAAAAAACAAAATGCATATTGTAATATTAGGTACATGACACTTGCATGTTGATATGCCTATATACTTACAAAGTATTCAATGTGTACTTAGTGGCGCTTAAAATATGTCATGTACAACTCTTATAAACATTCTTACAGGGTTCCCATTTGCACTTCATCTTTCAGTAAAGTCTTGTCAGAAGAAAAATTGTCTGATACATATGGAAAAATAAAATTTGAATTTTAGTTATCTGTTGGACATTACTGAATTGTCTATTCATTTAGTTCCTTTTCTTAGGTCTGAAAGCAGACATTGAAAGATGGAACTTTCTTTTTTCCCACTGACAGGTTATAAAAGATGTTATAAACCAAACACATTATTTTGCGTATCCTTTTCAACTGACCACATTATCCATTTAATTTCGATTTTTCTCAGTGATGCCTACTTTCCTTGTAAACTTCTAAGTGAAATTTAAAAAAAATTAAGCAGTAGTAAAATAAGTGTTCTTTGTACAACATTTAATCGTTACTCCTTGGAAAATATGAACCTTGTAATATGGTCACTAAGGGTCAAAAAAATGTTGCTGACTTAGGGAAATTTGTTTGAAATTGCCAAAATTTCAAAAATCTGTAAAAGTAATTTTACATTTACTTATGTGTGTTTACTAATGTTGACTAGGAACAGAAGCAAAAATACCTAAACCTATTTTTTTTCATTTTCACACTCTAACAAGTATTATATATTTCAACTACCTAAGATAATACAATTAATAATATATCCATCCTAAGCTTATGCCAATAAGAATTTGAGATAAGCTTTTAAATTTATGGAAGATTTTCTTTGTGTCTTTGGAAGTTCACTTACCATAAGGTATTTTATAGTCTACTTTAAATAACAGATTTTGTTATACAGGGTAAGCCAAAGGCTGTACAAGAATTAGTGTCATTGGGTCTGATATTTGTGTTGGACCATGAAATATTCCATTAAAATTTATCTGTAAATACAAGGCAAGATTTTGTATCTGGTTTATTTTATTAAATAACACTTTATTATTTTCATTCATTTTTTTTCCTAGCAAAAGCACCCCTGCGATACAATTTAACAAAGTTGATTCTGCATCAGAGATAGAATTCAACACATCTGAAAGAAAATGATGACATTTGATACAATCACATTCTTTGACACAATTGGGTTTTTTTCTGGTATCCAAATGTCCACTTTTATACAGCTGTACAGGCATATACATATATGACACCCATATTACTTAGATTAAAATCTACTCTGTGTTTTCATATTGGCAGTCTTCGGCATTTTTTTTTAATCAGGGAGGCACCCTGGAAATTCTACTTCATATAATTCACTAAAGGATAGAGTTAAGTTTAGATGTTCTTAATTAATAATTGCATAGTGGCTTTAGTCCATGAGAGAGACCATCATTGTGTGACAATCCAGAAATAATGCTAAAAATAACTGCTTACTCCTATAAAACAAGAAGTTCTAGGAAATACATAGTTTAATTTTTTTTCAAACCAAAAACAGTTTCCTGGTTGTATTTTAAATATCACTTTGCTCTACTCTACACTGCATGTTATTTATTGAAGACATAACTATTGAATACCTACTATGTAATAAGTCAGTCAATTTCATGAAGTACACTAGGAACTTGAATATAGCACTTTATGCCCAGATTCAAAACTTTACTAAATTATCATTCCAAGTGTCAACCATTTTCCATATTTTTGGCATTCCTCTATTGTTCAGAGTGGGGATTTCTGTAATAATAATAATAATAATAATAATAATAATAAGTAGTAGTAGTGGTAGTTGTAGTATGAGAAGTAGAATTCAGAAATAAAGAAGTCTCATGGTTTAATCAAACTAAAAAAACAAATAGCATGTCTTTTAATCGGTGTTCACGGTCTTAAATCTGATGGATTCTCTCTCTCTCAAGATGTTTAATTTTGACTTTTTAAAAAATGGATCTGATTGCTGAGTTAATACTTTATTATGCAGAAAATTAAGAAAATTAACATAACAATGACCAGAGTCTGTACATTATTATTAAAAATTCTAAAAACACGTGCTGCATACACTACCAAAACTTTAATTCACTTTCTCATTACTAAATGAAGTCCTTCCACAGATAGAGGGTGTATATAATATAATTATGTGGCATATTTAAGAAATATATTTTTACAAGATTGGAGGTAGAGTGGGCTTTCTAAACTAATGAATTTTTGCTGGAAAACAACAATATGACAATTATTCACTCTAAGGTTTGAAAACATGTAACTATTAAAATTGGTATATCAGAAATATATGTCTTCTTTACTCACAAATTAAGAGAATATTAGGAAGTGGAATTTTTTTCAATGTGATGCAAGAGAAAATGATTAAAAGGGAATTTGAAGATTCCTAAAATGTATCTATTTGGCAATTTTATCAAATTGGAACATGTCCTAATACCCTCTGCCAGAGATCAGAGAAACTTAACAACATGGATCTCAAAGGCTCCCTGATCTTACAAACAGTCCAAGGCAAGAGAATTTTGGACTCTGAGGACCCCCACTCTAACCACATAATCTACCAAGTACATATTCATTTGTTTTGGAAGTAACTTTAAAATTGTATTTGTTTCATGGAAATATAAAACTATCAACTTTACACCCCTTGCTATAAAATAAATTCCCATTCTTCAGGCTATACTTTTGGGCACTAAATCATACTTGTATTACCTCATGTGACACTAAAGACCCTTCTTTTGTCAGTAAGTATTACAGAAGGCATTGATACTTTTGTCATATTTTGGTTACAAATTTCCTGCTAATCTTATAGAGGCATGTCAAATTGGACAGACACACAGTACTTTGCTCAGAAATTGGGGATCACTTCAAGTGTAACCATGACTCCAGCTTAAGAAACTGCAAACACTTTATACCAAACATTACATTCCTAGCTGCAGAAATGCTTCTCACTCATGTTTGTCTTCTTTGTATGCAGCCATTAGCTATGATCTTGGTTCTAAGATATTGCAGTAGGACTCCCTTTGCCCTTTCCTGACATAAAGCTCCTAAAACTCTTAGAATCTCCAGAAGTGACCAATGTCTTTTCTCTGTTATGAGGTGACTGGTGGCTGAGGGCTTCTGGACAGCTTCGGGATGGAGGCTGGTCACAGGGGAACCATCCAGGTGATCAGAGGGTTGGAATTTTCAGCCATAGCACCTGAATTCTGGGAGAGAACAGGGGTAGGGTTAATCACCAGTGACCAATGACTTAATCAATCATGCCCGTGTAATAAAGCCCCATAAAAATCCCTAAAGTATGGTAGAGAGTTTCCAACTTGGTGGACACAGGGAGGTGCTCAGAGGGTGGACAGTTTGAGGAGGAAATGGAAGCTCTGCTCCCCTTTCTCCATATCTAATCTTCCCTCTGGCTGTTCCTGATTTATAATCTTTTTAATCAAGTAAGTAAACTGTTTTCCTGAGTTTTGTGAGCAGTTCCAGCAAATAATCAAAACTGAGGAGGGAGCTGTGCTCAGCGAGTAACCGAGTGGGACAGAAGTTGTAGATAACCTGGGGACTCACCATTGGTAATTGGCATCTGAAGTTAGAACCAGTCTTGTGAGATAAGCCCCTAATCTGTGGGGTCTGCACTAAGTCTAGGCACTTAGTGTCAGAATTGAGTTAAACTGTAGGACACACAGCTGGTGTCAGAAATTGAGTTGGTGTGAGAATCCCCATCACGCTATCCCTACCCCACAAACACGCTTGGGATACAGAAGGATTTAGCCAAGAGTAGAGAGTTGCTCCTCCTTTTCATGCACAATGTAATTCTCTAAATTCAAATACCTCTGCTTCTGCAGAGACAAAGAAAATGTCATTTTCCCACCAGAAGATAATTTTGAAAAAAATCTTCAATCTAGCATCATGTTTTAATAAAGAGGAAACAGGCAGAGGAGGTCACATGCATGCCAATTTAGTGGAAGAGTCAGATTTAGAACATAAATCCAACTACTGAACTCCACTGCTTCTCTATTGTGCAATTGTGTGCCCTTGGGAGCACATAGATTCTCCTTGCCCCTTTATTGTTTATAGAACATTATTAGCCGTGTTCATCTTTCAGAAGTATAATCTATATTGCTGGAATCTTAGAGTAATCATTGTTAAAATTTTTAAGATTCTGGCTGGAGCTTCTCTCTGCTCTCGTGAATGATTAAATACAACTACAATGTAAAATTGTACTTAATGAGATTGCTGGCAGTAAGTAGAAATCTAACCAGAGATTTATTTTATTTTTGTTTTTCATGGGACATGTAGAGGAGAAAGAGACAGTTTGGGAACATAGTAATTTATGGAGGTAAGAACTGAACAACTTCCTATTAATGAAGACCTTGGATACTCTAGGGAAGCATAAAAATGTTGGGGAGCATGTGATGAAAATAAGTACATTTCCCCAATTTATTGTACAAATTGATTTGGAACTCTGGAGGCAAATTCATTGAAATGCCAGTAAAAATGATCTTTGCATAGGTTGTCGAAGCCCAACATTACAAATGAATTAAAGCAACAAACTCCATTTATTGAAAAGAGAGTCACATGTTATTGAATGTATAAATATGAATCAATTTAAAGCCAAATCTATATAGCTAGGAGTCTGCTTACATTTATGATCTCAGGCAAGACTAGATCTTATGTGGCAAGACCTGTTAGTTGAAGCCATAATACAATACTTACCATCAGGGCTGGCTTCATGGATGAGTGGCCAGTAGAGTTGCAGAGGACTTCAAAATCCAAACAGGGTCTCACATTTGGAGTTTATGCCTTGCAGTGTTATCTCAAACTTCTTAGTAATTTTCTTAGAATTAGTGTTTTATAAGTGAAGTCCAATTGGGTGATGGAATATACACTGGGGGTTTGCAGCTTCGGCTTCTGTGTGGTTCTGCCTCTCCACCTAGTTGGCTCCTAAGACAAGTTCTTAGCTGCTTACACTCCACTTACACCTAGTGACCACCGCATACCATGGCTCCAAGCAGGGGCCAAGGCACGGTCTTAGCAAGACTTGGGTCAGGAAGTTCTTGCCCCAAGGATGCAGTCACAAGGTGAGACAGGTGCTGAGGGGGTCTGTACTCACCGTATGAATCACCCCATGCTCAAGGAGTACAATAGTAAATGACAAATAAGAATATTATGGGTGGATACAACAACAGTACAAGAAAGGAAAACTTTTTTCTGATATTTGAACAAAGGGTGTCATGTTTTCATTTTGCAGAGAGTCCCACAAATTATGTAGCTGGCCCTGTTCACCACTCAGTATGATAGCAACTATCAGTCATTTTCAAAAGTATCTTTAGAATGACCCTTGACTATCTTCAGATTCCTTGATCTAATGAGTGTATGGTTGAACATGAAATAATGTTTAATTTTTTTTTTGGGTTAAACATTTTACAAATCTTTTCAGTTCTCTATTTCAGGGGAGATACTGGTTCAAAATCCTAAGGCAAATGTTACTTAAGAAATCAACGTGTTCACTTTTTATTTCTATGTTGTAATCTCTGTGTGAACAATAAAACTACAAAATTGAAGAATGGTACAGTCTTTTGAAAACAAACAATAAAAATTATATACATAAAATATATGGCCCAGTGCTATTGTATGTAACTTAGGGAAGGAACTTGGAGAGTCATTTCAGGTTATGTTCTGAGGACATCAGTTTAATGTGGCAATTACGGTGGTAAAAAGAAAAAGAAGAACAAAAAAAACCAAGCCAACAAGACAGCATAACCTGAATGATAGATTAAACAATAAACATCAAATAAAAGTAAATAGCAACTTACTTCTTCCTTTATAATTAAAGTTGAGAAACAGGTGGAACATTATTTTGACTCTAATTCATAAACACTGTGTTCTAATGACATTCACAACAGTAAGTAATTCAAACCATTATCAGTGATGTTGTTGAAATGCAAATCAGATTCCACTTACTCCCTTGATCACACTTCAATAATTCTCATGATTTTCAGATAAAATTACATACACAAATCTTTCTAATTTAATCCTGCTTTTGAAAAAGTGTATTTATTTATTTTGAGACCATACAGGAGAGAGAACATATGAGCAGGTGAGGGTGAGAGAGAGAGAGAGAGAGAGAGAGAGAGAGAGAGAGAGAGAGGGAGACTCCCAAGCATGCTAAGCATGGAGCATGATGTAAACTGTGGGATCACAACCTGAGCTGAAATCAAGGGTCAGATGCTCAAGCAACTGAGCCACCCAGATGCACCTGATTTAATTCTCCTTTTTGATCCAGTTTAGATTCCTGTTATTACTTCTATTTTTACCCCATTATCCAGTTTTCTTAAACATTTTGCATTCCACAAACACCTCAGGTTTCTTCACACTTTTCCCTCTTTTGTGAAAAAAAATTATTTTTTAATCACTAGAAGATACCAGGCCAATCTTATGAGCTGGAGGTACAATATTGAGTATATCAGACATTCCCCCTTCTTTTATAGTATGTGTGTGTGTGTGTGTGTGTATGTGTGTATATATAATATACGTTTATATACACACACATACATACACTCTAGGAAGGGAAACACATTAGCCACATAGTCACAAAAATTAACATGTAATTGCTAATTCTAATAAATGTGGTAGATGTGTATGAAATGATCTAAAGGCAAATAGAATGGCACACCTGATGCAGTTTCATAGTCTGAGGAGGAAATACTGGAGATGATATTTGGATTAATTGTTAGATGTTAATGAGGCGAACATAAGAGAAAAACATAATCCATGACCGAGGCCAAGAAAGCAACAAATGTTAGAGGCTGAGGCAGACTTTAAAAAAAAAATGCCAAAGCAGAATTACATGGCCTTTTATCTATCTATATTTGCATCTATCACATGGCATTATTTTTGCACAATCAGCATTATTTATTCACTACCAACTGTATGCAATGCACTGTATTATATAATGTGGATAAACTATGTAAAAGAAATGTAATAGACAGAATCCACCACAAAAACAGAAATCTCTGAGAAAGTTTAGAGAGTCTTAGTTACACAGGTGGGAAGCCAAACAGGTAGTGAGACAACTCAGGGAATCGCACCGTTAGGAAGTGGCGATCATGCCCTTGCCGCAGAGACTGAAAAGTTCAGGACCCAGGATCGTCCACCAGGAGCTATCACCATCCTGATGCTTCCAGACAGGATCTGGTCTGTCCTGCGAGGTAGGGGGTGGGGCTGGTCCTGAGTCAATGAGGAGACCTAGAAAAGCAGATAGGAATGGCATGTTTTCTCCCCTTCTCTGCTCCTACTCTTCCACAAAAGCATTCTGGGTGAAGTCAGAGGGGGCTTGGCTATTAGAATTTGGAGAATACATAGCAAAATTTATCTAATAGCAAAGAGGGAATTTACCAGCACCACTTTATGAAACTTACAACCTACTCAAGGAAGATCACTCCTTGCCAGTGATGACTGCATATACCAAGGATGTAAATTTTTTTATTCCCACAACTCTTGGTACATGCACAGGAAATTTGCACCAGGATCCACAATATAAAAAAAATTAGCCCTAAATAAATTACAAACTGTTAGATACTTGAGGTTCAATTATTATAAATATTTGATAGCTATGGTTTTTAACACATTTCATTTGAGTGTTCTGACTATTCATATATGTTGAACCATTTTTGTATATTTGAAAATGGTCCCATATCTCTTTATTTTATTTAAGTAATAAATTATACTGAGCAACGACTATGTGCCACAGATTATACAATGTGTTACAGATATGGAGATAACAAAGATCTACACTACGTTGCTGAGAAGTAGAAGTAGTGGAAGTATTTCTAAAGATAATCACAATACACCACTACTGAACACTACAATAAAAGTTTGAAGAAAATTCTGTGATGTCATTATAAACAGAGTCATTATGATTGGCTAATGGTTCCAGAAAAGAAGAAAAAAAAATACTAGCTGGCTCTTAGAAAACAAATAATAGTACACAAGAAAAGAAGATGGTAAAATACTTTCCAGGCTCAGGGAGGAGGACTGACGAACACAGAGCCCAATAAGATCTTGACATGTTTTAGCAACAGATCAATTTGAGTGTAGTGTTTATAGGATTTTTCTGCAGCAGTTGAGGAAGATGAAACTGGCCAGAGAGGCTGGGTTTTGTTTACCTATAAAGGAATGCACATTTTATTCTATAGGACATTTTAAATATCTATTTTTGTTATTTTTTAAGGCATGTAAACTTTTATTTTGCTTAACAGAATCAAATGTTGAAGTCTAATGTACAAAATAATGAAATTGTAATTGTGTTAAATGAACTTGGACATGTGGGTCTGTAATTCTCTTTCACTAATCTTTTCTTTGGCACCCCAAGTTAACTAAATCTTTTAGTGTATGAGAATCTTTAGAAAATCATTGCTAGATATTAGAGAGTCAACAAATATATTTGAATAGAGAAATTGCATAATTATAGGTATTTTTGTTTTTGTGTTTGTTTTTGTTTTACAAAGAAAACTCCATGGCAGCAAAGAGGAAAAAACAGAAGAGAAAGCAATCCTTTCATCGACTTGCTCAATAAATAGATATTTACTGAGCACCGGTCTTTTGCTAAGCTCAGTACCAAACACTAGGAATATTAAATGAACAAGATCCACTCTCTGCTTTCAAGATGTTAGTGAATGAGACAAATGTAAACAAGCAGTCTCAGCCTACAGTACAAAGGACTGTGTTTGGGCTAAGATCAATGTGAACTGGGAATCTTACAACATCTTAAGAAATCAGGGAGACTCCTAGAAAGTGACATCTAGATGGAGGTGGACAGAATGAGTAGGAGTTGCAGTGGCACAGAGAGAGAGGTCAGAGAAGGGAGAATACCTCGTGTAGATGGACTGGCATATTCAATAATAGAAACAAAAAGCATAAAAATAAACAGAGATTTGGGGGAACTGCTATTCAGTAAAAGCATACAGATTACAAAGTTGGAGACATGAGTTCAGAAAAGTAAGGAATAGCCAAATAAGAAATTCTTGTAAGTCTCATTAAGAATCTAAAGGGGCATCTGGGTGGTCAGTCAGTTAAGTATTCAATTTGGGTCATGCCATGATCTCACTGTTCCTGAGTTCAAGTACCCATAGGGCTCTGTGTTGACAGTTCAGAGTCTGAGGCCTGCTTCAGATTCTGTGTCTCCCTCTCTCCCTGCCCCTCCCCTGTTCACACTCTGTTTCTCTCTCTCAAAAATAAATAAAATATTTTTTTAAAAAAAGAAAAAAAGAACTGTATACTTTACCCTTGGAAAAATGCTTTGTCATTAAAGTATTTCAAGAGTTCGGAGGCAGCAAGAACAGTGATACTAATGACAGCACTGTGCACATTTGCTGAGGGATTCAAGTCTTTCAAAAATAATAGTATTTTTATTCTTAAATTTTTTTTTTTACACATCAACTGACTGGTTGATAGGAGATGACCTAAACTGAGGCTAACTCCACCCAAAGCACAGATAGAAAAATGCATGTATATAATCCCATCTTCTTCCTTCCAATTCTGATGTCTATCTTTCATGAAGATAGTCTTAACTCCCTGTTAGTCCATTTGCTCTGTTCACATATATTCGTTTAGGTACGTTCTATCTTTTCTTTGTCAAAAGCTCAAGTCTTCATTAGAGGATCTCATCTTTGCTAAGTTTGATAGTATTAATATTCAATGCACTTCTCTGTTCTTTGTTGATACAACTGAAAATTTCACAAATAGCTAAAGCATGTACATGCAATGGAATGTGTTAAAGTATAGGAGTATAGCATAAACTGAGGTTCCTACTTAGTAAAAGAGATCCTGAATACTGAAAAATTGAGTATGTGCTCAATAAATATATGTTGAATGAATGAATGGTCCATTCAAATTATTTGCTATATTTTTAAAGGATGGTACATTTATTCATTCATTTAACAAATGTTTATTGGTTGCTTCCTATATGCCAGATACTCTTCCAAATACTGATTATATTGTAAACTAAAAAGAAGATATTTCCTGATTTCATGGTATTCTTTTATTGGGGGTTAGCTAATACTATGTAAAAAAAATAAATGCATATTTTTCAAGTTGCAATTAAATTTGTGAAAGAAAATAAAGCAAGAAAGTAGAGTAGGTCATGCAGAAGTGGAGGTATTCAGTTTTTTTTAAGGGTTTCGGTGAGAAGTTCACATTGAAAGGCAGAAAGGATAAGAAGGAATAAGGGGGCGCCTGGGTGGCTCAGTCAGTTAAGCGGCTGGCTTCGGCTCAGGTCATGATCTCACAGTTTGTGGGTTCAAGCCCCGCGTCGGGCTCTGTGCTGACAGCTAGCTCAGAGCCTGGAACCTGCTTCGGATTCTGTGTCTCTCTCTCTGACCCTCCCCTGCTCACGCTGTCTCTCTCTGTCTCTCAAAAATAAATAAAAGACATAAAAAAATAAAAAAAAAAGAAGGAATAAGACGTGTGGTATTCTAGGAAGAGTGTTTTAGGCTGAGTGAACAGCAATGCAAAAGTCTCAAAAATTTTTGAGACACATTTGAAGAACAGAAGAGTCAATTGGGAGTGGAACAGAGGGAGAGGAAGAGGAAATGAGATCAGAGGAAGACTACAATGGGAGAAAAAATACTTTGTAGGATCTTGCAGGCTATTTTCAATAGTTTGTCTTTCACTCTAAGTAAAATCAAAACCATGGAAGAGTTTTGTGTAGATGAAGGGTATGTTCTCACATGATGTGGCACAATCACCCTGGATTCACTGATAAGAATAGGCTGCAAATAAGAAGGAACAGAAGCAAGGACACTGGTTAGATGAGTATTACAATAGTTCTGGTCAAACATGGTATTGATTTATCAAGGTAATAAGAAGGTGTCAGAGGATACTGGATACATTTTGAAGAAGGAGCTGAGTATTTATTGAAGGATTGGATGTGAGGAATGAAAACAAGGAGAGGAGTCAAAGAAAACTCCAAGGTCTCACAATTATGGAGGATAGAAGTCTGAAATTAAGTGTCAGGCCATGCTCCTTTAGGGTATAATTCATTGTCTCTTCCTGGCTTCTGGTAGTGGTTGACAGTCTTTGGTAGTCCTTGACTTGGATCTACATTAGTCCAATCACTGCCTATGCTATCATATGGCATTCTCCCTGGGTATCCCTGTTTTCTTTTCTTTCCTTTTCTTAAAGTTTATTTATTTTTGAGAGAAAGAGAGACAGAGACAGACAGAGAGACAGAGATGGGGAAGGGGGAGGAGAGAACAGGTGTGCAGAGGAGGGGCAGAGAGAGGGAGAATCTCAAGCAGGCTCCCCACTGTCAGTGCAGAGGTCAATGTGGAGCTCAAACCCAGGAAGGGCAGATTATGACTTGAGCTGAAATCAAGAGTCAGATACATAACCAACTGAGCCACCCAGGCACACTTACCTATGTGTTGTCTTATGGGAATTCTAGTTATAATGGAATAAAATCCCATCTGACTCCAGTGTGACGTGATCTTAACTAATTATATCTTTACTGGTTGTATTTCCAAATAAGGTGCTTTAGGTTAAGACTTCAACATATCTTTAGGGGAGGGAGACACAATTCAACCCACAAAAGATTGGTTTTAAGGAGAATTACATAAACTGATAAGGAAAAACCCCTTTAGGGAAGTATGCTAATAGAGGGACAGAGATATGGATGATAGCTGAAGACAGTGGTGTTAAATTAACATGGTATTCACTATGAACTTTTAATATAAATTTTTAAAAATATTTTTATGTCTTTATTTTATTTTGGGAGAGAGAGAGAGAGAGAGAGAGAGAGAGAGAGAGAGAGCATGAGCAGGGGAGGGTCAGAGAGAGAGAGGGAGACGCAGAATCCAAAGCAGGCTCCAGGCTCTGAGCTGTCAGCACAGAGCCTGATGCAGGGCTCCAACCCACAGACTGTGAGATCATGACCAGAGCCGATGTCGGGGCCTCTGGCCTCGTATATAATTTTTTAAAGTCCTTTTATACTGAGGAGAACTAACCAAGAGAAAAATTAGGAAAAAATAAAAATGGTGGTTCCAGAGGCGGGGACATTTTGGCAAAGGATGATGGATTAGATAAGGATTGAAGCTGGTGCACCTTTGAAGAATTTTTTTTTAACTTTTTTTGTTTGTTTGTTTTGTTTTTTAGCAGTTACTTATTTTTGAGAGTCAGAGAGAGACAGATCATGAGCAGGGAAGGGGTAGTGAGAGAGGGACACACAGAATCAGAAGCAGGCTCCAGGCTCTGAGCTGCCAGCACAGAGCCCAATGCGGGGCTGGAGCCCACAAACCATGAGATCATGACCTGAACTGAGCTGAAGTCAGACATTCAACCGACTGAGCCACCCAGGCGCCCTGAAGAAGAATTTAGCTTTATACAGCTCTCTCTTTCTTCTTCCTTCCTTCCTTCCGTCCTCCCTCCCTCCCCCTTTTTCTTTTCTTTCTTTCTTTCTTTCTTTCTTTCTTTTTCTTTCTTTCTTTCTTTCTTTCTTTCTTTCTTTCTTTCTTTCTTTCTTTCTTTCTTTCTTTCTTTCTTTCTTTCTTTCTTTCTTTCTTTCTCTCTTTCTCTTCTTTCTCTCTTTCTTTCTTAATTTAGGGAAAATGGAACTAAGAGTGGTTTAAGTAAAAGTGAGAAACGGAGGGCAGGAATTATCTAGGGAGATAGGGTGGTTATAAAGTTGTCCTCTGGTAGAGGGTAGAGTGGGGAAGTCAATGGACTAGAGAAATGTAACAATCGCCACTCAAACCGCAGGGCTCACTGAAGTTAGTAGTCCTGCCTTTGGACAGAGAGCTTCCTTGTGCAGTTTTCTTAAACACACACACACACACACACACACACACTTGGACAGAGAGCTTCCTTGTGCAGTTTTCTTAAACACACACACACACACACACACACACACACACACACACACACCAAAAAATGATTTGGTTTTGACTCTTTAAAATTATTATGCAATTTAAAAGCCAGTATATACACGATTTTAGAGGCGTGGGGGCAGGAAGCGTGGACGCCGGGCGAGCGGGCTCTCGGTGCAGCCCAGGAGCGCTGCCCCAGGACCCCGTATTCTGTAGGGTCCGAAGCAAAGCTGGGGGCCAGATGCAGACCCGGAAGTTCTCAGGGCTCGTAGAGTAGTCTGGAGAGTTCGGGGAGGGCGGTCGGGGGTGGGCGAACGCGGAGGACCGGTGGTCCGCACACCGAAACCACAGTCGGCAGCCTGGTGAGCCGCGGCCCGGGCGCCGCCTCCCGAGGCCGCCACCGCACCCCGGAC
>NC_043704.1:38833838-38864619 GCF_006229205.1 Suricata suricatta
GGCTGCGCGCCGGCGGGTCCTCCGGGGCCCGGACAGGGCGTGGCTTCCCGGGCGCGGGCGGCCCACCGCCGGAGACCTCTGCGTGCTGCGCTTGCGCGCTGCTCTTCTTCTTGGCCTAAGGTTGGTTTTTTGGCAAGAGAGTAAGGTGAAACAATGAAGAGTCTAGTAAATGAAAAGATAGGTGCTTTAAAGTGACTGCAATGAGGAAATAGGGAATATTTTCGGCAGAGAAGAAGAATGCATGAGAGAGAGAGGGATATTGAAGTGTGGTAGTATCATTGGAAATGGCTGGTCTATCACAGGGGTGAGTAGGTAAGAGAGACAGGCAGGCATTGTAATACTATAAAATAAAATGCAAAACAGGGTTAGGGAATATGGGAGAATGATCTGGAAGCAGCAATGAGAAAGATGGAGGTTACCAGCTCTCTCAGCCTGGTTCTAGAAAAGTTGTGAGAGAAAACGGCCATCAGCTGTGGGTGGTAATTAAGAAGATGACCTAGTGCCCTTTGAATCTTTGTGGTTAACAAATTTTGATAGTTAAGAGGAAGGGAGATTGGGAGGTTTTAAAAGAGTGCAAAGTTCTGGAGTTCTCTCCTGATTTCTGATTCTGAAAGTTGGGAGAACAGAGAAGGAGCATTTATATTCCAACCACTGTGACTCCCTCCTAGCTTATGCTAATGAAGTGTGTTATCTATTTAAAATTTTTTTGTATATTCTAATGTTTTGACCTCTTAAAAAATCTTTCTAGCTTAGAAGTGATGGGCTTAGAAGAAGCCAACCAGTTCTTTGTGATAACAAAATGTCCACCCAGGGCATGAAAACTAACCATTCCCGAACCATACCTACTCTACCTGGCCCAGGCACTTTAGGAGATGAAATCCTTCTACCTTAATCACCTAGCCCAGGAACCAGGCAAGAGACCATACTGAAGCCCAGAACTCAGTGGAATTATTCACACTAGCCAATTTGAAATTGTTTACCCATTCTGCCTTGCCTTTTTGTTGAAAACCCCAATGAAGGCTCTCGTCTGTTTTCCTTTAGCTCCTGTCTTCTTTCCTCTGACCACGCCATCCCTACTGTTAAAAGGACCTATAAGTATAATAAACTTTGTTTTCCTGAGGCTCTCTTCTGTCTCCTCTTGTGACTGCACTTGTCTTAAAAGAATACAGGGGCACCTGGGTGTCTCAGTCGGTTAAGTCTCTGGCTTCGGCTCAGGTCATGATCTCACGGTTCGTGGGTTGGAGCCCCACATCGGGGTCTGTGCTGACAGCTAGCTCAGAGCCTGGGGTCTGCTTGGGATTCTGTGTCTCCCTCTCTCTCTGACCCTCCCCTGCTAGCGCTGTCTTTCTCTGTCTCTCAAAAATAAATAAAAAACATTAAACAATGTTAAAAAAAATACAAAACACGGGGTCAGCATGAATTCATTATTATTTGCAAATCTAATAAACTGAAATAAAGGAAATTTTGGACTCTACCAATTTTCAATTTTCACATTATGACAAGCCTTCTTGGTCTAACTCAAGCACTCCTTTCTAAAAATTAAATCTATCAAAGGCAAAACCCAAGTGGTTGCTGTATTTTTTTGGTGTATAGATTTAGATAGAGATTTGTTGTGTAGATTGTTATATTGTTGTCATGATTTATGGATTTAGTGTTATAAAGTGTACTTATTTTTTCTTGTATAATGCTTTTTAGCCTGAGACCTACATGAATGATATAAAGATCGAGACCTCTGCTTTCTTACTGTCTTCATTTGCCTGATAAATCATTACCCTTCCCTTTATTTTAGTCTCTTTGTATTGTCTCATGTCTCTTTTGAGTACCCCAGAGATTTAAGTTGTGCTTAAAGTTAATCAGAAAATATTTCTTGCAGTGGGTGAATTAAATCCAATTACATTTATTGCTATGACTAATATATTTGATTTGAACTTGGTTGTACTCTATTTTTAATTTATTTTGGTATTTAGGAATATACCTGCACTTATCTATCTCTTTCTATATACACATATATGCAATTGTTTTAGTGTTTAACTTTATATTAGTTAATTTTCATGATACTCCAAGAATAGGGATCAAAACTTTTTCTGGGAAGGGTGGAAGGTAAATATTTTCCACTGCGTGGGTCATATAATCTCCCTGTCAGTGGCTGAACTGGTATAGGTGCTGTTCAAAAGCAATAAGAGAAAATAAACAAATAGACATGACCAGATTAGACTAGGGGACAGATACGACCTGAGTTTTGTAGTTTGCTGACTTCTGCTTTAGGCTGCATTTTCCTTAGTTTCTACTACTTGCTTTTCCATCTTAAAATGACTTATATTGACTTACACCTGTGATCTATCTGGGGAAAAAATTCTGTAGATTGCTTTGGGTAGTACTGACATTTTTAACAATATTAATTCTTCTAATCCATGAGTGCAGCATATCTTTACATTTATTTGTGTCATCTTCAAATTCTTTTGTCATGACAGACATTATAATTATCAGTGTAACTATTAGGTCTTTCACTTCCTTTGTTAAATTTATTCCTAGGCATTTTATTCTTTTTGAGGCAGTTGTAAATGGAACTTTCTTTATTTCTCTTTCTGATAGGATATTTTTAGTGGATAGAGATATAGCAGATTTTTGTACATTAATGTCATACCTTTCAATTCTACTGAAGTCATTTTTTAGTTCTAAAGTTTTTTTATGAATTCTTTTGGACTTTCTATATAAAATATGTTCTCTGCAAATAGCAACAGTTATACTACTTTGTTTCCAATTTGGATGCCTTTTATTTCCTTTTTTTGCCTAATTGTTTTTGTAGGACTTCCAAAGAGATGTTATATTGAATAAAAGTGGCAAGAGTCTGCATCCTTGTCTTGTTTCCCATCTTAGAAGAAAAGCTAACCTTCGAGTATGATGTTAGTTGTGAGTTAGTCATATATGGCCTTTTTGGGTTGAAGTACAGTCCCTCTATCCCCACTTTATTAAGAGTGTTTGTCATAAATGGATATGGAATGTTGTCAAATGTTTATTTTGCATCTATTGAGATGATCCTATGACTTTTCTGTCATTTGTTAATGTGGTATAAAACATTGATTGATTTACTTATTTGAACCATCAACGCCTCCCTGGAGTAAATCCCACTTGATCCTGGTATGTGGATTATTAATGTATTGTTGAGTTTGGCTTACTAATATTTTGTTGAGGTAATTTGCATCTATATTAATTATGGATATTGGCCTGTGATTTTTTTTTCCATGGTGTTTTTATCTGGTTTTGGTATCACGGTAATGCTAGTTTTGTGAGATGAATTTGGAAATGTTTCCTCCTCTTCTATTATTTTGGAAGAGGTTGAGAAGGATTAGTTAATAGTCTCTTATCAGCCTTTGTATTTCTGTGGTATCAGTTCTAACTTCTTTCCTTCATTTCTGATTTTTTTTCTGAGTCGTCTTCTTCTTCTTCTTCTTCTTCTTTTTTTTTTTTTTTTTTTTGGTCATTCTAGTTAAAGATTTGCCAGTTTTTTCAAAAAGTATGTTCTTAATTTTATTGATGGCTTCTATTGTATTTTTAGTCTCTATTTTATTTATTTCGACTCTGATCTTTGCCATTTCTTTTCTTCTACTGATAGGGCTTGTGTTTTCTTTTCTAGTTCTAGAAGTATAGTTAGAATTTTTACTTGAAATCTTTCTTTTTTCTTTATGTAAGTTTTTATCAATATGAACTTTCTTCTTAGGAATTGCTTTTGTTACATCTCATAAGTTTTGGTATATTGTAGTTCCATTTTCATTTATCTCAAAATATTTTGTGATTTCTCTTTTGATTTCTTCTGTGCCTATTGAATATTTAGTAGCATGTTGTTTAATCTCCACATATATGGTTTTTTTTTAATTTTTTAATGCTTATTTATTTTTGAGGGAGAGAGAGAGAGTGTGAGCAAGGAAGGGGCAGAGAGAGAGAGGGAGACAAAGAATCTGAAGCAGGCTCCAGGCTCTGAGCTAGCTGTCAGCATAGAGCCTGATGAAGGGCTCAAACTCAACCTGAGTCAAAGTTGGATGCTCAACTGACTCAGCCACCCAGGTGCCCCTAATCTCCACATAATTGTGATTTTTCCAGTTTTCTTTTTATAATTAATTTTGAGTTTCTTACCACTGTAGTCAGAAGACATACTAGATATGATTTCAAACTTCTTAATTAGTACTTGTTTTGCTGCCCAACATATGATCTGTCCTGGAGAATGCTCCATGTGCACCTGAGAATTTGTATTCTATTGTCTTGGATGGAATGTTCTGGTGAAATCTAAGTCCATCTGGTCTAATGTGTCATTTAAGGACAGTGTTTTTTTTATTGATTTTCTGTCTGGATGATCTATCCATTAATGAAAGTGGAGTATTAAAGTCACCTACTGTTATTGTATTGCCATCTATTTCTCTCTGTAGATCTATTTGTTTTATATGTTTAGGTGTTCCTATGTAAGTGAATAAACATTTACAAATGTTATATCCTATTATACTTATCCCTTTATCATTATATAATGACCTTCTTTGTTTCTTATTACAGTATTTGTCTAAAAGTCTGTTTTGTATGATGTAAGTATAGCCTCCCCAAACTTTCTTTTGGTTTCCATGTGCATGGAACATCTTTTTCCACCCCTATATGTTTAGTATGTGTGTGTGTCCTTTTGATAGAAGTCTTTCATAGGCAGCATATAGATGGGTCTTGGTTTTTACCATTCATCCATTCTGTCTTTTAATTGGAGAATTTAGTCTAGTTACGTGCTAGTAATTATTGATAGATATATTGAGATGCTATTGCCATTGTATTAATTGTTTTCTGGCTGTTTTATAATTTATGTGCTCCTTTATTCTACTCTTGCTCTCTTTCTTTTCGATTTGATGTTTTTCTCTATTGGTATGCTCAGATTCCTTTTTCTTTATCTTTTGTGTACCTATACTTGGTTTTTGCCTTGTGGTTAGAGGCTTATGCAGAAGGCTTGTATGTTTAACAGTTTATATTAAGTTGATAATAATTTAAATTTGTACACATTCTAAAGGTCTGTATTTTTACTCTCCCCCACTGAATGGTTTATGTTTTAGATGTCACAGTTTATATATCTTTTTATCTTGTATATCCATTAACACTTTTTTGTTAATTATTGTATATGTTTGACAATACTTTTAAATTGTGCATGCAGAATTGGTAAAATTTATTATACCTACATAAATTGTATCTCAAATAAGGTGATTAAAACTATTAGTGATAGGATAAAGAATATGATAAATCATATGGGGATAGGTTTTTATCTAGATAGAAAAATGCAACTTTTATTTATCATATCATATTGAAAAATGAATTTTAGGAGCATTTGAGTGGCTCAGTCAGTTAAGCATCCCACTCTTGATTTTGGCTCAGGTCATAATCCCAAGGTCTTGAAATGGAGCCCTGTATCAGGCTCTGTACTGATCATGGAGCCTGATTAAGATTCTCTCTTCCTCTCCTCCTGCCTTTCTGTTCCCTCTCTCTTTCTTCCTCTATATAAAAAATTAGATGGATTAGGGGCGCCTGGGTGGCTCAGTCGGTTAAGCCTCCGGCTTCGGCTCAGGTCAGATCTCACATTCGTGGGTTCGAGCCCTGCATCAGGCTCTGTGCTGACAGCTAGTTCAGAGCCTGGAGCTGCTTCCGGTTCTGTGTCTCCTTCTCTCTCTGCCCCTCCCCCTCTCATGCTCTGTCTCTCTCTGTATCAAAAATAAATAAAACATTAAAAAAATTTTTTTAAAAATTAGATGGATTAAAGAGTAAGGGATAATGGTACTAGGTAAAATAATCCAGAAAGATTTTCTTCTGTGTATAACCTTTTAATGAAAGAGTTGGAGAAGAGAGGTGAAAGTGAGACAGAAAGGCAAGAAAAGATCTGAAGAAAATATGAAAAATATGCTATGTTATGTGTATTAATGAGATAGGCGCATATTGCAGTATGACTTGCCCTTTTTGTACTCTCACATAGTAAGACTAAATAATAAGAGTTAAACAGAAGTAAAAAGAAACATAACTACAGGTAGAAATTTTGAAAACAAGTGCAATAGTTATTAAGCAGAGGAATATTGATAGCCAAACATAATTACTAGTCATTTATTCTCAAAGATTAATCCTTCTTGAAGGACAGTAAATAATAGAGGATATTGTCATATTATAAGTAACTACATTTTTCAGCAAGTTTCCAAGAGGAAAGTAAATTTTCGGTAACAAGTTGTGTTTTCCAGCCATGCCCACCACAATATTTCCAGTTAGACATCACACTTAAGTTCACAGACAAATGATATCCATGGCCCCTCCTTTTAAATCTGGAAAGAGGCTTGCAATTGCTCCCACCTACAGAGTGTGACAGAAGCCATACTATGTAAATTTCAGGCTGAAGTCCTATTGACTATATGACTTCCCCTTGGATATCTCTTGGGACACATGCTTTGGAGCCTGAAAATCCATGTATTAAGGTCAACTACCTTGAAGCCGCTATGTTGCAAAATCACACAGAAATAAAGAGAGTTACCCACGTAGTCCTTAGTCATTCTGGTGCTCAGTCCAGGCTTCCTAGCTGAGGCTTTGCATCCCAGACACTGTCAAGTGAGTAGATGAGATTTGGACTGATTACAGACTACAGGCTTCAAGCTGTCCCAGCTGATACAGAGCGGAGCAGAAACAAGTTAGTCCTGCTGAGGTGCCAGTCCAGACACCAGATCTGTGAGCAAAATAATTATTTTCCACCACCATGTTTTAGGGTTATGTGCGCAGCATTAGATATCCAGAACATTTGTTTAAAAATGGAAGGTAGATAGAATGTTTAAAAGGAAAAACTGTCAAATGAGGAAAGATAGTAAGTTCTTTTTGATATGAGTTTCATATGGTAGTAGGCATTTTATGCCTGTATCTTTAGACGACATATAGAATGCAGAACAGGAGCTTAGAAAAAAAAAGATCTAGAAGAGTTGTAGACTGGGAAGACATTAGCTAAAAAATGATCTCTCTCGTGAAAATATATATGCAGTACCTTCATATTTCCAAGAGGTGATCACTGCTGATTAAATGATCCAGATCATCTGGAAGGTGATATAAAACAGAATTCTTATAGTGTATTTTTGTTTGTTTTCTATTTCTCATCAACACCAAGTTAATGTTATCAGCATTAATTCATAGTTCTGTCAATTTTATATAGGCTATGTAAATAGAAACTTGGAATGATTAAATTGATCTTTTTTCTTTTCACAAAAGTGGAAGTTGTTTAATACGGCTGTTTTTTTTAACTTAATTATAAAAATATAATCCAAATAGTCTCTGAAGACCTACTCGATTAGGAGCCATCATGTAAACATTCATGAGTAATGGAAAGATGCTGCCCTTAAAGATACAAATATCTAGTAGGGAGAGTAAGACACTTTCACATAAAACACACATATTTAAGTAAATAAAATATGGAGAAGGCTATGGCAAATGTCACAATAATATAGAAATTCAAAATGATAATGATAATATCTGCCTGCAGGTCACTGGAGGAAGCTTTTCCATGGTATTGGCTTATAAATATATACACATTATTGATTGACCAAGAGAATATTTTAGAGTAAACATTTTAGATAGAACATTTTAAACAGAGCTTGTGCACATGCATAAACTTGAAGAAGCACAGAGCATAGCTGAAAACACTGTGCAGTTGAATTTACTTTGATAAGTACTTGCGTTCCAAGGTAAGAATATTGGATTTTATCTTTTGATAAAATGGCTTTTGGTGGTTTGAAGATAGAGTTGGCAGCATAAAAAACTGAATGTTAGAAATGTATACTTTTCTATTAAGGATAAATCCAAAATCTAGAAATCTGAAATACACACACACACACACACACACATATACTAGTGAGTTCATATTTGAGAATGTAAGTGGCATATAGTATACTTTTAGTTTAATATGATGGAATAAAGATTTCTTGTCATCTCCTAAATGGAGCTGGTAAAAATAATAATAACAAAAAGCAAAACAAACAAACTTGATTTTAACCAGACTTGGGAAACCTCAGTGTCTGATGCATCAATACATGAACAAATATATTTAAAGAACGTATCAGACTTTGGCCAGATTCACCAGGCAACTAGATTTTCTAAACCACAAGACACAAACTGAGGAGTGAAAACCAACTTATTTTGAACAAACAGATCACAGCATAGAAGCTTGTTGTTGAAATCTCCTGAATTTTGATTGACAATACTTAGGTTAGAGGAGAAGCTAGAAATCATGCAGACATTCCATCACTGCAAAAGCTAGCTTTTAGTGTGACAAATTAGAAGAGAAACATTGGGTTGCAAACAGCCTTGCTGCTGCCAATATTGTCAGCTGAAGTTAAGTAAAAACTTAATCATTTCATACACACATATACCTTCCCTCCCTCCCTTACCCTGGGAGAGTGGTTTTGACTCTCTAGAAGACATTCACTTCTCTCCTCATAAGGACACTTTGGTGTGTGTGGGGGGGGAGGGGGGGTATGTGTATGGTTCATGTATAGTCTCTATGGTCCAGGTAAAGCTAATTCCATCCTTGGCTGTAAAGTTGAGAATAAAAGCCTGCCATCCCCCCCCCCCCCCAGACATTGTTATTTGTTTAGGAATGACCTGTCACTCAACAGAATAAGTAAATAAGATTGAATTTCAGAAATTTTGGAAGTGAAAGAGGACGTAAAATACTTTCCCTTTTTTAGCTTGTGAGTTTTCTGTATCACTTGGGATTTTATTATTTCCACATACCAGATATTCAGCTATAGTTTCTTAAAGTTTATTTTTCTTTTGCGACTACTAGAGCATAAGAGAACAAGCTGAGTGCAAGCACAGTCATTACAGGATATTAGGAACCTAGGCTCTGTCCAGCTTCATTCTCTTATTCTCTCCATTACATGGCTCTTACGGTCACAAAATTTTTGCTCCATTTGCAGGCAGAAAGAAGGAGGAAGGGCAAGGAGCTAAGATCTAGGTCAATTCAATTTATTCAGTTATTCCAGGAAAATAGTATCATTCCTGGATCACATCCAGTAGAACTTTTCCATTTCATTTTAAGAACTGGCTCATATAGTCACTTCTCACTATCACACAGTCTGGGAACACAAATAGTGCTCAACTGGACACATTGCATCTCTAAATATGCTTCTATTAGTAAAGGAGAAAGAGAAGATAGATATTGGATAGTTAAATACATTTTCTGCCAGATTTGGTAAGATGACCGTTACAGCCTAGAATTCCTAGAACTCCTGGTAATAGAAGCAGTCCGGGAGAAAGCAGTGCCGAGAGACTGCCTGCGCAGGCAGGCTTGGTCTCAGAACCAAGAGAAGTGTTCTCACAGGACCAACCAAGAGGGTCTTTGGCTTCATGCAGGATAGAAATCAAACACAAGCTGGAGGAAGTAGAAACAGAGTTTGTTGAATAGTGTAAGTGACAGTAGCAGATTGAGTGTCTGGGAGATGCAGAAAAGAAATGAGACTGAGTTCTTACTGTTGTGGCAGGGTTCTATATTGGAAGAAGATCTAGGGTACATGTTCCTTCAGGAATCCAGGGTAGCATATAATTAAAGCTGAGTGTCAGGTAAACAGTGGGTGTTATTCTGTAAATTACCAAAGGTAGGAGTATTGATGACAGTGTCAACTGCAGTTGGTTTGAAGCTAATGACCTGAAATGTGTTTGGGATCTGTCTCTTCATAGGTGTTATCGGGTGTTTGGGGCCTAGGATAAAATTCAAAGAATGATTGAATTTCTTGCTTCTCCCTTGAAGTGGGAACATAGCTTCTTTGATTTCCTCAAAGGCAAAATATGGAACATAGATAAATGAGACATTGTAGAAAAACAGCAGAGATGGAGCCTTAATAGAATGGAGATCCTTGCACTTCCTTACCTCACTCCAACCAAATTCTGATGACTCTGTTTGATATTCTGGCTCCTGTGTGCTGGTCAGCCCTACCCTGGAATTTTCAGATCCTGAATAAGAAAAATTCAAATAATTCCTTAATCCAGTTGAGTGTGTCTCTGTGTGAGTGTATTTGCTTGCAATTGAGTAAATCCAAAAGATACCCAGCAGACCCATGGTGAGACTTGGGGCTATACCGCAGTTGTATCAGGGCACCCTGGAGATGATCATGAGAAAATGACAATGGCTTACGTTGACTGTCCCTGGGATTTAATCTGTCATCACTCTAATTCACCATTCCACTTTCTTATTTATTGTAAACTTTTGCAAAGAGTTTACTAGAAAGAATTTTTCAGATTCATAAGAAGAAATACAAAGAGCAGTTTAATGGGCCTTAGGCAAAAGTAACGGAAAATAAAATATGAAAATGGACTTAGCATGCAAAAGATATTTGTGAGCACACTAGAAATATGCTAGAGAGATTATACCATAAAGCAAGTGAAATTTGGTGTACATATTTTCTCGTTATATTGATAGCATAGTGAGACACAAGGACTTAAGAAAGAGTGAGACAATGCAAAGAATTGAAAAATTATGTGGTGAAATTAATTATATATTTGTATATAAAGGAGCAAAGTTCACAGAAATAGAGGTTGCATGGGAAGTGTACAGGGAAATGTATTCTCCTAAAAGGAGTTAGGGAGATAAAGGAGATAATTAAGAAAATTAAGTGAAGTGAAATATAAGAGAACATTTGTAAAAAATAAAAGGTTTTGAAAGAAAGTAATAACTATGTATGATAGATAAAGATGATCTAACGTATGCATTATTGTTGACCCTTATAAAGAAAGCAAAATAAGTAGAATGGGATAAATGAAAGCATAAAAATATTTTCCAAAGAGATAATTTAAGAAAACTTTTATAAAATAAGTGAAAACTTAAAGCTACATACTGACACTACAGGTTGTGTTTAGGAAGAAAGAATATGCAGATCAATTAACATAAGTGTACTTCACGAAAAACCATCTGTATGTCACTCAGAGAGAAAATCCAGTTTGTGTATAAGTTGGAATAAGGCCGGCTTCAGAACCCCTTTGTAACAACGTGACAATTAGGAAATGAAGAAGTATTGTTTCAAAATCATTGGGGAAGTAAAGTGTAATTCAAGAATTTTAGATTGAGCTAAACTCTTACTCAAGCCTGAAGGCAACAGAAAACTAAAAATTTAGGAAACACGACCCTTCCTAAGTCAATTTATAGGGCAAGCTTTAGCAAAGAGGTGAATTGGGAAAATTAATAAAATAAGTTTTAAAATGTTTGCAAATGCCAATTAAGCAACACAGTTCTGGTAATTAAGGTAACAGAATGTGGAAGGAAAAAATTTACACATAGTGGTGATATTTAAATAATACAAGTCAATAAAATCCAGGAATGTCCGCATCTAAAGAAGGTAAGTGATGGGATGAAGCCATTGGGGCTGAGGAGAAGGTAAAGGGAACACAAAGAATGTAAAGACTTAACACTGTGGTCATATGTAGTTCTGGTGTCAGACTTTGGTTGAAAGGCTTGGTTCTGCCCCTTACCAGCTCTGTGACCTGCTACTTCACATCTGCATATAAAGATGTGTCATGCCGTACCTGCCACATACAGTTGCTAGCAATGTTAGATTAATCAAGTGTTTGTGGAGTACGTAGAACAGTGCATGGCACATGTTATCTCCTGGAAGAGTAGTCTTTAACTACAAATATAGGGTCATGTATAACAAGAGCCCAATGTCTAAGACTATCTGGGTTCAAATCTCAGGTTCACATCTAGTTCTTCAGAAAAGAGAGTCTAAAGTTCCAGTTTTACTTCTTACTCCTTTGGAACTCTGAAATGGAAATAGGCCTAATTTATTCCATTGATATGAATTAAACTAATCCTCTATTTGGCATACAGAAGTGATTACAATTTTTGTTTAAACTGTGTATCTTCTTTTGTTTCCCTTGCCTCCAGAGACATGTCTAATAAGAAGTTGCTGTGGCTGAGGTCAAAGAGGTTGTTGCCTACTTTCTCCTCGAGGGTATTGATGGCTTCCTGTCTGAAGTTTTGGTCTTCCATCCATTTTGAGTTTATTTTTGTGTATGGTGTAAGGAAGTGGTCCAGGCTCATTCTTCTGCATGTCGCTGCCCAGTTTTCCCACCATTTGCTGAAGAGACCTGTCTTTTATCCATTGGATATTCTTTCCTGCTTTGTTGAAGATTAGTTGACCCTGCATTTATGGGTCCATTTCTGGATTTCCTGTTCTGTTCCATTGATTGATTTGTCTGGTTCTGTGCCAGTGCCATACTGTCTTGATAATTACAGCTTTGTAGTACATCTTGAACTCCAGGATTGTGATACCTCCAGCTCTGGTTTTCTTTTTTAAGATTGCTTTGGCTATTCGGGGTTTTTTCTGGTCCCATACTTTAGAGTTGTTTGTTCTATCTTTGTGAAGAATACTCATGTTATTTGGATAGGAACTGCACTGAATATATAGATTGCTTTGGGTACTATTGACATTTTAACAGTGTTCTTCCAATCCATGAGCATAGAAAGCTTTTCCATTTCTTTGTATTTTCTTCAAATTCTTTGATAAGCTTTCCATAGTTTTTAGCATATAGATCTTATACCTCTTTGGTTAGTTTATTAGTAGGTATTTTATGGTTTTTGGTGCCAATGTAAATGGGATTGATTCCTTGTTTTCTCTTTCTGCTACATTATTGGTGTATAGAAATGCAACTGATTGCTGCATGTTGAATTTATATCCTGTGACTTTGCTGAATTCATTTATCAGTTTAGTGGGGTTTTTTGGGGGGGTGGAGTCTTCAAGTTTTCCACGTAGAGTATCATGTAGTCAATGAAGAGTGAAAATTTGACTTCTTCCTTGGTGATTTAGATGCCTTATATTTTGTTTTGTTGTCTGATTGCTGAGGCTAGTACTTCTAACACTTTGCTGAACAACATGGTGAGGGTGGACATCCCTCAGTTTTTCCCCATTGAGGATGATAATAGCTGTGGGTCTTTTGTATATGGCTTTTATGGTATTGAGATATATTCCTTTTATTCCTACATTTGTAAGAGTTTTTATCAAGAAAGGATGCTATATTTTGTCAAATGCTTTTTCTGCTTTTCTGCGTCTACTGAGAAGATCATGTGGTTTTAATGCTTTCCTTTAGTAATATGATGTATCATGTTAATTATTTGTGTATATTGAACCACCTCTGCAGTCCAGGGATACATCCTGCTTGATCATGTGAATAATTCTTTTAATGTATTGTTAGATTTGTTTTGCTAGTATCCTGTTGACAATTTTTGCATCCATGTTCATCAGGGAGATTGGTCTGTAGTGCTCCATTTTAGTGGGGTGTTTGTCTGCTTTGGGAAACAAGGTAATGCTGGCCTCATAGAATAAGTTTAGAAGTTTTCCATCCATTTCTATTTTAGGAACAGCTTCAAAAGAATAGGTATTAACTCTTCTTTAAATGTTTGGTAGACTCAATACCCCAAAAAAGAAACAATACAGTGAAGAAATGGGTGAAAGACACATAGCCAAAGAAGATATCCAGATGGATAACAGATACATGAAAAGATGCTAACCATCACTCAACATCAGGGAAATACAAGTCAAAACCACAATGGGGTATCACCTCACACCTGTCAGAATGGCTAAAATGAACAACTCAGGAAACAACAGATGTTGGCTAGGATGCAGAGAAAGGGGAATAATTTTGCACTGCTGGTGGAAATACAGACTGATGCAGCCACTCTGGAAATGGTATGGAAGTTTCTCAAAAAGTTAAAAATAGAACTGCCCTGTGGCCCAGAAATTATACTACTTCGTATCCAAAGGATACAAAAATGCTGATACAAAAGGGCACATTCACCCCACTGTTTATAGTAGTTCTATCAATAATAGCAAAATTATGGAAAGAGCCCAAATGTCCTTTGACCGACGAATGGATAAGAAGATGTGGTTTATATATATAATATAATATTATTCAGCAATCAAAAAGAATGAAATCATGCCATTTGCAACCTTGTGGATGGAACTAGAGTGTATTATGCTAATTGAAATAAGTCAGTCAGAGAAAGATAATATTATATGATTTCACTCATATGTGGAATTTAAGAAACAAAAGAGATGAATATAGGGTAGGGAAGGAAAAATAAGAACAGAGAGTGGGTGTTATTTGTAAGTAATGAATCACTAAATTCTACATCTGAAACTAATATTACACTGAATTTTAATGAACTGGAATTTAAATAAAAACCTGAAAAAGAAGAAAAAAGATAATAAATAACAAGTGTTTAAGAGGACGCAGAGAAAAAGGTGCAGATGTCTTGTGCACTGTTAGTGGGAATGTAAATTGATGCAACCACTGTGAAAAACAGTATGAAGTTCCTCAAAAAATTAAAAATAGAAGTACCATAAAAAGTAAAAAGACTGCATGTCGGTATAAGGGCATTCTGTTTATTTTTAATGATATAAAGATCTTTGCCTTATATTACCTTGAAAGCATGTCTCCTCACCCATTTACAATGCTCAGTGTATCTTTCAATGTCGTGACATTCTCCTGGATACACTGTGATTTATTTTACTGTGATCCCTTTTTTGAGACCTCATTTTTTGTTATTTTAGTGAATGTTGTGATAAATAATCTTTTAGTGAAATTTTTTAAGTCCATTTGTTCTTATTTCTTTTGAATAACTTCTTAGAAATAGACTTATCTCAGAGGGATTGTATGTTAATAATTAATTTTAAAATATTAATAAGTTATAGAAATTTACATTTCCATTAGCACTGAGAGTTTCTGTTCTTACCTCTGCCAATGACCAATATCAGCATTAGTTTTTAAGTTGAAAGTGATTTCTTATTACTTTTTTAAAAAAATGTTTATTTAGTTTTGAGAAAGAGAGAGAGAGAGAGAGACAAAGCATTTGCAGGGAAAGGGCAGAGAGAAGGGGAGACTCAGAATCCAAAGCAGGCTCCAGGCTCTGACCTGTCAGCACAGAGCCCGACGTGGGGCTCAGACCCACGAACCATGAGATCATGACCTGAGCCGAAGCCAGATGCTCAACCGACTGAGCCACGCAGGTGCCCCTCTTATTACTTTATTTATTTATTTGTTTGTTTGTTTATTTATTTATTTATTTATTTATTTTTGCCTATCATTTGTTATTTGTAAGACCATATAAAATGTTAAATACAGGATTCGGAAACCAGACTTTTTTTTAATATTCAGATCCTGGATTTGCTAATATCTCACAATGTGTCCTTATGTAAATTAATCTTGCTGATACTCAGTTTCCTCATCTGTGAAACAGGAAAACTACAGTGTCATGCCCAAAGTATTTTTAGAAGCTTTTCCTCATATATTGTATGTTGAACTGCTTATAGATGGTATATAATTAATCTGTACTTAATGTAAATGTATCATTCACATATTAATAATAGGTATATTTAAGGTGAAGAACATCTTCATACTCTTCATATTTTTTAATGAGGTGATTGTCATACCCTCTTCTCTGTTGTTTTTTTTTTTTAAGTGGTGCAAGTTTACGTTCAGGAAATTGGCCTGCCACCTTCTAATTTTCAGTTTGCTGTGACTGTTTTTGCCCTATGGCTCCCAAGAAAGCTGCTTTGGAAAAGTTGTGTTTCTCATGCCAACCAGTGGTTGTGGTTTCCACATCTGCACCTAGCCTGCTCTTTCCCCCTCCTCTCTGTTTTCACAGTACAATTCCACTTTTTTGGGGAGGGCAGCTGTGAGAATGGCCTTACTGTCTTCCTTCTATCTGATCCCATCTGTAATGTATCTAATGGAAATTAATTCATATTCCTAGTAGACGTATGCTACTATTTCCTAGCTCATGATTCTGATGCAGGTATCTCTCTTCCAGGATTGGTTCATGAAGAACTTGTATTCATGTTGATACCTTACCCAGAATTAATCTAGAAAACATATTCAGACAATCAATGTTTACAAACATTGGTTTTGTCAACTTATTTATGTGCTCCCCTCGAGGGAAACAATTAATTTGGCATGAATTCTTCAGATGTTCTTGGCTAGCATCCAGGTGTTTAAAAAATAAGTAGATAAAAATACGCAAAAGCATGTTTAATTTTGTGTCATCTTTGAACTCACTTATATGTTCTCTGTTTAACTGAACACTCTGTTGAATGTAAATCATTCATTACTTTTGTTTTTCTTTATCAGAACTAGAAAATAATGCTCTCATTAGAGACTTAGTTCTCTACCCAGAAGTGCCTACAACTGAGGAAACAGTACACTGGGAAACATGATGTATTTTCTAACAAATTGGTAATTAATATCTGTTGCTTCATATTTGTGTAATGAATGAGAAACAAAAATACTGAAACTTTCCTCAAATATCACAATTATTATAGGTAACATAAATTTTACCTGCCTCTTTATCTCTTTTTTTCATACTGTTTTGTAACCTGTACATACTTTACATAAAAGGTGGAAAAGAACATCTTTGAAGGTAGCAGAAAAATGAAATCTGAACTTTGGAGGATATGTATATATAAGCAGATTGCTTTTGTATCTCTAAAAACCGCAAATGCTTTTCATAATGCTGCTTTACTAAATCAAAGTGTATCCTTTTCTGTGAACTGTCTATATCAAGGTTGAACAAGAAGCCCTGTTGTCTACTAGTGCAATACTATTACCCACTATTTTTGGCTAACTCTTTTTCCAAACTGCACCTGTAAAAATATATAATAATTGAGTGTAGTTTCTGTACTAAAGAGGAAAGTTTATCAAAAATGCATTCTTGCATCATTTTTTATTTCCAATTAGCTTGTCCTTTTTCAATTGAGCTTAAAGCATACCATTATCCTTCTATCCCCTGAGTCCCTTGAATTACAAGCACACTCAGAATAGAATAGAATAGAATAGAATAGAATAGAATAGAATAGAATAGAATAGAATAGAAATACTTTGTTACTAAATCAATTTAAGGACTTTATAATCTTGCTACTTAAGTTTAGTACATGGGCCAGTTGCATTGGTATTACCTATAAGCTTTTTTTAAAATTTATAATAGTTTATTGTCAAATTGGTTTCTATATAATACCCAGTGCTTCTCCCCACAAGTGCCCCCCACCATGACCATCACTCCCTTCCCCCTGCCCCTCCCCCTTCAGTCCTCAGTTTGTTTTCAGTGTTCAATAGTCCCTCATAATTTTTGTCCCTCACTCTCCCCAGCTCTCTTTCCTCCTTCCCCTCCCTATGGTCCTCTGTTTGGTTTCTCCTGTTAGACCTATGAGTGCAAACATATTGTATCTGTCCTTTTCTGCTTGACTTATTTTGCTTAGCATGACACCCTTGAGGTCCATCCACTTTGATACAGATGGCCATATTTCATTCTTTCTCATTGCCATGTAGTACTCCATTGTATATATATATATATACCACATCTTCTTGATCCATTAATCAGGTGATGGACATTTAGGCTCTTTCCATAATTTGACTATTGTAGAAAGTGCTGCTATGAACATTGGGGTACATGGGTACATGTGCCCGTATGCATCAGCACTTCTGTATTCCCTGGGTAAATCCCTAGCAGTGCTATTGCTGGGTCATAGGGGGGTTCTATCGATAGTTTTTTGAGGAGCCTCCACACTGTTTTCCAGAGCGACTGCACCAGTTTACATTCCCACCAACAGTGTAGGAGGGTGCCCGTCTCTCCACACCCTTGCCAACATCTGTAGTCTCTTGATTTGTTCATTTTAGCCACTCTGATCGATGTGAGGTCGTATCTCACTGTGGTTTTGATTTGTATTTCCCTGATGAGGAGTGACACTGAGCATCGTTTCATGTGCCTGTAGGCCATCTGGATGTCCTCTTTGGAAGAAGTGTCTGTTTATGTCTTCTGCCCATTTCTTCACTGGATTATTTGTTTTTCGTGTAGTTTAGTGAGCTCCTTATACATTTTGGATACTAGCTCTTTATCTGATATACCATTTGCCACTACCTTTTCCCATTCTGTTGGTTGTCTGTTAGTTTTTTTTGATTGTTTCCTTTGCATTGCAGAAACTTTTTATCTTGATTAGGTCCCAGTTCGTTTTTGTTCTTGATTCCCTTGCCTCTGGGGATGTGTCCAGAAGGAAATTGCTGTGATTGAGGTCTGGGAGGCTATTTCCTGCTTTCTCCTCTAGGGTTTTTATGTTTTCCTGTCTCACATTCAGGTCCTTTATCTATTTTGAGTTTGGTGCAATAAAGTGGACTAGTTTCATTCTTCTACATGTTGCTGTCCAGCTCTCCCAACACCACCTGTTGAAGAGGCTGTCTTTTTTCCATTGGATACTCTTTCCTGCTTTGTCAAAGACTAATTGGCCATATACTTGTGGGTCCAGTTCTGGGTTCTCTATTCTATTCCATTGGTCCATGTGTCTGTTTTTGTGCAAATACCATACTGTCTTGATGATGACAGCTTTGTATTAGAGGCTAAAGTCTGGGATTGTGTTGCTTCCCATTTTGCTTTTCTTCTTCAATATTACTTTGGCTATTGGGGTTTTTTTTTTGTGGTTCCATACAAATTTTAGGATAGTTTGTTCTAGCTTTGAGAAGAATGCTGGTGCAACTTTGATGGGGATTGTATTGAATGTGCAAATTGCTTTGGGTAATAATGACATTTTCATGTTTATTCTTCCAATCCATGAGCAAGGAATATTTTTCCATTTCTTTGTGTCTTCTTCAATTTCCTTCTTAAGTCTTCTATAGTTTTCAGCATACAGGTCTTTTACATCTTTGGTTAGGTTTATTCCTAGGTATTTTATGATTTTTTGTGCAACTGTGAATGGGATCTATTTCTTGATTTCTCTTTCTCTTGCTTCGTTTTTGGTGCATAAGAATGCAACTGAATTCTGTACATTGACTTTGTACCCTGCAACTTTAATGAATTTATCAGTTCCAGAAGGTTTCTGGTAGAGTTGATCAGGTTTTCCATGTAGAGTATCATGTCATCTGCGAAAAGGGAAAGTTTGAGTTCTTCTTTGCCAATTCTGATGTCTTTTATTTCCTTTTGTTGTCTGATTGCTAATGCTAGGACTTCCAATGCTATGTTAAACAACAGTAGTGAGAGTGCACCTGATTTCAGGAGGAAAGCTCTCAGTCTTTCCCCATTGAGGATAACATTGGCTATGGGCTTTTTGTAAATGGCTTTTATGATGTTTAAGTAAGTTCCTTCTATCCCAACTTTCTCGAGGGTTTTTATTAAGAAGGGATGTTGTATTTTGTCAAATGCTTTTTCTGCATCTATCGACAGGATCATATGATTTTCTTTCTTTTTTTTTTTTTTTTTTGATAATGTGATGTATCACATTGGTGGATTTGAGAATATTGAACCAGCCTTGTAACCCTGGAATAAAGTCCACTTTATCATAATGGATACTGCTTTTTATGTGCTGTTGAATTCGATTTGTAGTATCTTGTTGAATATTTTTGCGTCCGTATTCATTAAGGATATTGGCCTGTAGTTCTCTTTTTATGTTGGGTCTCTGTCTGGCTTAGGAATCAAAGTGATATGTGCTTCATAGAATGAGTCCAGTAGTCTTCCTTCCATTTCTATTTTTTGAAATAGCTTGAGAAGGATCGGCGTTAACTGCTTTAAAAGTGTGGTAGAATTCCCCTGGGAATCCATCTGGCCCTGGGCATTTATTTGTTGGGAGATTTTTGATAAGTGATTCGATTTCTTCACTGGTTATGGGTCTGTTCAAATTTTCTATCTCCTCCCATTTGAATTTTGGTAGTGCATGTGTGTTTAGGAATTTGTCCATTTCTTCTAGATTTTCCAGTTTTTTGGCATATAACTTTTCATAGTAATCTCTGATGATTGCTTGTATTTCTGAGGGATGTGTTGTAATAGATCCATTTTCAATTATGATTTTGTCTATTTGGATGTTCTCTCTTTTCGTGCTGAGGAGCCTAGCTAGAGGTTTATAAATTTTGCTTATTTAAAAAAAAAAAAAAAACTCTTGGTTTCATTGATCTGTTCAATTGTTTTTGTGGATTCTATCTTGTTTAATTCTGCCCTGATCTTTATTATTTCTTTACTTTTGCTAGGTTTGGGATGCTCTTGCTGTTTCCTTTCTAGTTTCCTTAGGTGCTCTGTTAGATATGGGTTTGTGCTTTTTCTAGTTTGTTGAAATAGGCCTGGATTGCAATGAACTTTCCTCTTAAGACTGCCTTTGCTGCATCTCAGAGAGTTTGGATTGTTATGTTCTCATTTTCATTTGTTTCCATATATTTTTTAATTTCCTCTCCAATTGCCTGGTTTGCCCAATCAATCTTTAGTAGGGTAGTTTTTAACCTCCACATTTTTGGAGGTTTTTCAGACTTCTTCCTGTGGTTGATTTCGAGTTTCATAACATTGTAATCTGAAAGTGTGCATGGTATGATCTCAATTCTTTTGTGTTTATGGAGGGCTGTTTTATGACCCAGTATGTGATCAGTCTTGGAGAATGTGCCATGTGCACTCAAGAAGAAAGTGAATTCCCTAGCTTCACAATGCAGAGTTCTAAATGTATCTATTAATTCCATCTGCTCCAGTGTGCCGTTCAGGTCCATTGTTTCTTTAATGATTTTCTGTCTGGTTGACCTATCCATTATTGTAAGTGGGGTATTAAAGTCCCCTGCAATTAGCACATTCTTATCAATAAGATTGCTTTTGTATGTGAATAATTGTTTTATATATTTGGGAGCTCCCGAATTCAGTGCATAAATGTTTATAATTGTTAGCTCTTCTTGATGTAGAGACCCTGTGATTATTATATAATGTCCTTCTTCATCTTCTGTTACTGCCTTTATTTTAAAGTCCAGTTTGTCTGATATAAGTATGGCTACTCCAGCTTTCTTGTGGTGTCCAGTTGCATGGTAGATATTTCTTCATCCCCTTACTTTCAATCTGAAGGTGTCTTCAGGTCTAAGGTGAGTCCAGTAGACAGCAAATAAATGGGTTTTGGTTTTTGATCCAATCTGCTACCCTGTGTTGTTTGACTGGAGCATTCAGTCCATTGACATTCAGTGTTATTATGGAAAAATGTGGGTTTAGATTCATTGTGTTCCCTGTAGAGTGCATGTTTGTAGTGATGTCTCTGGTACCTTTATTCCTTGCTACATTTCCATCATAGAGTCCCTCTTAAGATTTCTTGTAGGGCTGGTTTGGCAGTGATGAATTCTTTCAACTTTTGTTTATTTGGGAAAACCTTTATCTCTCCTATTTTGAATGACAGGCTCGCTGGATAAAGAATTCTTGGTTGCATATTCTTCCTGTTCATCACATTAAAGATTTCCTGCCATTCCTTTCTGGCCAGCCAAGTTTCAGTAGATAGGTCTCTAACCACTCTGATAGGTTTCCCTTTGTATGTTAAGGCCCTTTTATCCCTAACTACTTTCAGAATTGTCTCTTTTTTTTTATATTTTGCCAGTTTCATTATGATATTTCATGCTGAAGGTCAGTTTATGTTACGTCTGAGGGGAGTTCGGTATGTCTCTTGAATTTCAATGTATTTCTCTTTCCCCAGATTGGGGAAGTTTTTGTGTATAATTTCATCCAGCACCCCTTCAAGCACTCTGTCTTTGTCTTCTTCTTCAGGAACTCCTATGATACAGACATTGTTCTGTTTGATTGTGTCAGTCAAGTCTCTGATTCTCCTTCGTGCTCCTGAATCATTTTCTCTCTCTTTTTCTCAGCCTCCTCTTTTACTATAACTGTGTCTTCTAATTCACCTATTTCCTCTCTGCTTCTTCAATCCATGCAGTGGTGGCCTCCATTTTATTATTCATCTCACTTATAGCCTTTTTTTTTTAACTCATCACAGCTATTTTGAAGGTTCCTAGTCTTTGTATCAATATCGTCTCTGATGGCTTCTATGCTTTTTTCAAGCCCAGTGATTAATTTTATGACAATCGTTCTAAATTCTTGTTCAGTTATGTTGCCTGTGTCTGTTTTGAGCAGTTCTGTAGCTGTGATTTCTTTCTGGAGTTTCTTTAGAGGAGAGTTCTTTTGTTTCATCATTTTGGCTAGCTTTCAGTCTCTTGTCAGTTTTCAAAGCTCGTTCTGCACTGTGCGCCTATTAGTATTCCTCTATAGAAGGAGGCTCTTTGAGTGTCTAGGGTCTGTCATTTCAAGAGATGTTCTTTTAATGGTGTCTCTAAGTTTCTCTTGTTATGCCTCTGATTAATTTATTTCCCTACTTAGCAATTTGGGACTTTCTACTATGTGTGCTTTGGGTTGTTTCTTGAGGTAGCCCTCCATTCTTGGAGATCAGAAAACTGGGGCTTTTTAATTCTTCTCAGTTTGATATTTGCGGGTGGACGGATATAATGGGGCGCCTTACTTCTTCGCCATCTTGCCGCTCCTCCTATAAGCTTTTAAAAATACAAAATTTCAGTCTACATTTCCAATATACTGTGTTAAAATGTGCATTTTAAAGTCATGCTCATATGCTCATTAAAGTTTCCACTACAGATATCTTACTCTCATCAGCCATTTTCTCTTTACAACTTCTTGCTTGATTTATGTCCCACCCAGTATTGAGGTTACTTTGATAAAGGTTACCAAAAATCCGTATTAATCAAATCCAGTTTTTCTATAGGTCACCTCTTCTTCCAGCCTTTTTTCAATACATTTCAATGTCTGCAACATTTCTTTCTCAAATTTTCCTTCCTGAGTCTTTTATGGTAGTAGTAGGACTTCACTGTCTTCTCTTGGAACTGCATCTCTTTTGTCCCCATTTCTTCTTTCTAACATGGATGCCAGGAACACTCCAGTATTCTGGATTTTCTATCATTTTAATTCTATTTTTTGTAAAATTACAATCATTCTTAAAACTTGGATAGTTAATTTTAGGTTTCTGACTTCCGAATCTTTATATGTCTCGCCTGCATTTACCTCATGAGATCTCTTTATCTTTAAAAAAAAAAATAAACTTTTAATGCTTATTTTTGAGGTTTATTTTTGAAAGGGGGGGGGTGCAGAGAGAGAAGAAGACACAGAATCTAAAGTGGGCTCCAGGCTCTGAGCTGTCAGCATAGAGTCTGATGCAGGGCTTGAACCCACAAACCATGACCTGAGCTGAAGTCGGATGCTTAACTGACTGAGCTGTGAGGTGCCCCAAGATCTATTTTATCTTAAATAGCTTGATGAGCACCCAACTGGGCATCTTCAAGGTCAGTGGGTTTGAACTTTAACTTAGGTCTTTTCTTCCCAAACGACTCTGACTGTTAGGCAAACTGTCATGGTTTATTTCTCAATACACTGTAAATTCCTTAAAGTTATGGGTTAGTATAACCTAGCACCTTACCATCTGAAGGAATACAAAAACAATTACCATATAATTCACATTGCCAACCAGGTTCTTGCATTCAAATGTCTGTTTAGTTCCATTCTACCAAAGTGATTCTTAGGAAATTCTAGTGGAGTTCTTTAAATTAGAATTATTTTTTAAAGTTTGATTATTTATTTATGTTGTGAGAGAGAGGGAGTGGAGAGGGACAGAGAGAGGGAGAAAGAGAATTGCAATCAGTCTTCACACTGTCAATACAAAGCCCTGTGTAGGTCTTGAACTTACAAATGGTGATATCATGACCTGAGACAAAATCAAGAATCAGATGCTTAACTGACTGAGCCACCCAGGTGGCCCTAGCATTATTATTATAATAACACAGGAAAGGGTTAAACTAAAATATCCCTATTAAAAAAAGTTATATGGAAAATGCCAAAGAGCTACCTCACATGCATGTGAATTACATATGCCTGTATTTCTATGTCTATGTATTTGTCTTAAACTACCTATCTTTCCATCTATTAATTACACCACTACTGGAATATGCCATTTTGATTATAATAATATCCTCTTTAAGAACTAGGTAGAAGTATTTGACAAAAATTATAGATGAAGTATCTACACACTATTCATGGTACAGATCCTTTCTTCATTTATTGTCATATTATTTTTTTGTTTACTCATCTTGCTAAGTGTTACATTTATATCATCTATGTTTTTAATATATAATTTATTGTCAAATTGGCTAAAATACAGTATGTAAATTGTGCTCTTAGTTTTTGGGGTAGATTCCCATGGTTCATCACTTACATGTAACACCCAGTGCTCATCCCAACATGTGCTCTCCTCAGTGCACACCACCCATTTTCCCTTTACCCCCATCCCCTCATCAATCCTCAAATTTTTCTCTGTATTTAAGAGTCTCTTATGGTTTGCCTCCCTCCCTCTCTGTTTATAACTATTTTTCCTCCTTCCCTTCTACCATGGTCTTCTGTTAAGTTTTCAAGATACACATATGAATGAAAACATATAATATCTGTCTCTCTGACTTATTTCACTCAGCATAATGCCTTTTAGTTTCATCCACATTGCTGCAAATGGCATGACTTAATTCTTTCTCAATACCAAGTAGTATTCCATTGTATATATAAACTACATCTTCTTTATCCATTCATCAGTTGATGGGACATTAGGCTCTGTCCATAATTTGGCTCTTGTTGACATTGCTGCTGTAAACATTGGGGTACATGTGCTCCTATTCATCAGCACTTCTGTATCCATTAGATAAATTCCTAGTAGTGCTACTGCTGGGTTATAGGGTAGTTCTATTGTTAATTCTTTGAGGAAGCTCCACACCGTTTTTCAAGTGGCTGCACCAGTTTGCATTCCCACCAACAGTTCAAGAGGGTTCCTTTTCTCCACATCCTCATGAGCATCTGTCGTTTCCTGAGTTGTTAATTAGATAAGTTGGACTTTTCTTTTTTGAGAGTTGATATGCAGTTCATAGAGAAATTTTGTTTTCTTTAACGGCCCCAAATTAAAAATAAATTCAGAGTCCAATAGCTATATTTCTGTAACTTTTTCTATTTGTTAAAGTTTCTATTTCTATGTGCTTGTGAGTGCAGGTCCAGCACTTGTCTCATACATCAAAATGCTTGAAATGCAGTAGAGGCTGAGAACAATGAAAAAAGAGAACAGGTTTTGGACTTGACTTAAGTATCTGTGCTCTGCTAATTGTCTTTGTGGTATGGATAAGTAACTTAACTTCCTGAGATTCCATTTCTTACCTGTAAAATGCTGTTACACATACTTCGTGGGAGTGTTTTAAATGACAAATAATGATATTTAACAGTAGTTAGTAGCATAGGCTTTAGGGATTAGCCAGTTATTCTGAGGAATAACTTGGTTCTACTGGCTACTACCTAATAATCTTATGCAGGTTATAAAGCTTCTAAATGCTCCAGTTTCTGCATTGATAAACTAGTGATAATAATTCCTCTCATTAGGTTATTGAAACTATTAAACAAGGTAATATATGTTGAACTCCCCCCAATTTTTGATAGTCTTAAACAGTACCTGTAATTATATTAACTTCTAAAAGGTGAGCAGTTTATGTCATTTTTTGTTTGTTTGTTTAGTCATTTCCTAATAATTTCCCTACCTTTGCTGTGCTATGTAGATGGGGTTTAAGGAACTCTGGTTTGTTTCTTCCAGCACTTGTTTTGCTAACTTCTAGTTATGTGTCAGTATTATCTCTGAACTTTATTTTTCATTGATGGAATTGGAATCATAATGTTCTGATTAGATAATGCATGTAAAGGTGCTATGACAACTCTAAAATGATACAGATTATGAGTTACTAAATTGTAGATTATATTGGCCATCTAATTCATTCTACAGATATTTATTAAATGCATAACAAGTTCTAGGTTTTGTGTTGGACACTCAAAAATGATACACACACTCTGCTTTAAGGGATTTGCAGATCTGTGGATGACACAATCATATATATAGCAGTTGCAGTAGTGTGATGTATTTGTGATGGGAGTAGACACAGGATGACTGGAAGATGATCTTTCATTGAGTAGCAACTATATTTACTTTTCTGAACTTTACATGAAAATATTATGATGGAAGATTTATCATTTTCCTTTTAAGGATCAACTCCCACTTTGTATATGTGGTTGTTAATTTTGTGTATGAACTTGACTGGGCCATGGGGTACTCAGATATTTTGCCCAACATTTTTCTAGATATGTGTATGAAGGAATTTCTGGATGAGATTAACATTGACATTGGTAGACCGAATAAAACAGATTGTCCTCCCTAATGTGGGTGGGCCTCCTATCAGTTGAAAATGTGAATACAACAAAAAGGCTAAATAAGAGGGAACACCTCTTGCTTGACTAAATGAGCTGAGATATTATTCTGGCATTGAGATTTAAACTGAAATATTGGTTCTTATTGTCTTTAGCCTGCCAGCTTTTGGACTAGAACAGGTACCATCCCCTCTCCCATATCTTCAGCTTGCTGCCTGCAGATCTTGGACTTCATAGCCTCCTTAATAACATAAGGCAATTCCTTATAATAAATGTGTGTATACACACATGTACATGTGTACCTGCATATATATATGCACACACAGACTATTGATTCTGTTTTTATGGAGAACGTGGATTAATTCATTCCATTTTTAAATTTAAAAAAAATGTTTATTTTTGAGAGAGAGAGAGAAAACAATAATAAATGAGTGAGGGAGAGTCAGAGAAAGAGGGAGACAGAGAATCTGAAGCAGGTTCCAAGCTCTGAGCTGTCATCAAAGAGTTGGATGTGGGGCTCAAACCCACAAACTGTGAGATCGTGATCTGAGCCAAAGTTGGACGCTTAACTGTCTAAGCTAGCCATCCCTAATTTATTCTATTTTTAACCCAGA
This sequence comes from Suricata suricatta, assembly GCF_006229205.1. NCBI lineage: Eukaryota > Metazoa > Chordata > Mammalia > Carnivora > Herpestidae > Suricata > Suricata suricatta. The sequence goes on from NC_043704.1 coordinate 38,860,521, forward strand.
TCTCTTACTGTGTTTTCGATCTAACTTCCCTACCCTTCTGCCATATGGTCAGATTCATTAAATGACCGAATTAAGATAAAATGGTTTCATAGCCAATCCAGATAAAACTCTTTGGGAGCTATGACAGTGTAGAAGAACACGAGAAAAAAAGTAGTATGTGTACTAGTTATTGAGTATGTTGTTGTTGTTTTTTTTTTCAACAAAACACCTTCAAGCCATTCTCAACTCTACTGGTATCTTGTAATTTGTCCTTTCATCTATTCCTGTATACAAAATGATGACTTTTATCTTTAACTTCGAAAGACATATTCCTAACTTAGCTCTACCCCCTGGTAAAAATTATATAGAATCTGCTAAACTACCACTGATGTGAGAAACACTGATGCAAAGCTATTAGCTTCTTAGTCATATCCTTTTATTATCATGTTTATCTTCATGGTTCAAAAGATGCCAAATGCAAACTTTACAGCAGTGGCTGACAGAGAGATTCTTTGCCAGCAGCAAAATAGTTTAAGTAAATTGTAAAATCTGCATGGTCAAACTGAATTCAGAGAAAGTTTGACTTACTCCTAGAGGCAATGATTAATTTTATTAGGAGAAAAAATGCCACTAAGTTAGTCTGTCAGTCATAATGTCTAATTTCATTGAAATGCTTAAAAAATTACAGTATATACATCTTGGTTCTATGTGAATTCTCAAGTAGTTAATGACAGTAGAACACAGACCACACACTAACAGTTAACTGTGTATGAGATATGTAAGGAAATACAGATGTATCTAAGAATATATTGTGTAGTCTTCAGAACTAAGCAAAATTTTCCCAAGGGTCTCCCTATGGACTAATATGTACAGGAATGCATTTATCACATATCTTTCCTTAAATAATATATGATGTTTTTGAGTACAAACTGTGCTTCAAGGTTAAAATCTCTATCAAAAAATAAGAAAAGAAAATCATATAAAACTGAAGTTAGGAGAAAGAAAGAGAAAGAAAGAATGGAAGAGAGGGTATGAGGAAGGAGGGAAAACTTTGTGTAAATGTGTACTTTATTTGCATGTTATTCCTGCAGTGTTAATTAATTGTGTGTGTGACTGTGTGTGTGTGTGTGTGTGTGTGTGTGTGTGTGTCCATTACACAAAGAATAGAACATTGAACTGAAAATGTCTGAATAACCTTGTCACTGGTAATGAGGGTTTGGGTTAGACAATATCAATATCTCTAACAGCTCCAGAACTCTAATTATACTTCAGTATGTAAAATTTTATTAATACAGAAATGAATTTCTTTTCGTATCTTTGCTTAGACCAACAAATATTTATATGACCAACAAAGTTCATTTTTTATGACTTTATTTTTACTTTTCTTTAAATTTTAGTTAGTTACCATACCATGCCATGTTGTTTTTGGGAGTAGAATTCAGTGATTAATCACATTATAGCAGCCAGCACTAACTACATCAAGTGCCCTGCTTAACAGTCATCACACATCTAGTCCATCTCCCACTCATTTCTCTCTCTCAACCTATAGTTTTTTCTCTATTATTAAGAGTCTCTTGTGGTTTGTTAACCCTCTCTTCTCTCCCTGCCCTTCTCATATGCTCATATGTTTTGTTTCTTAAATTCCACATATGAGTGAAGTCATATAGTATTTATTGTTCTCTTATTGACTTATCTTACATAATAATACCATCTAGCTCCATCCAAGTCATTGCTAATGACGGATTTCATTCTTTTTGATCACCAAGTAATATTCCATTGTGTGTGTGTGTGTAAATATATATATATGTGTGTATATATATATATAGATATATATGTACATATATATATCACATCTTTATACATTCATTAGTTGATGGAAATTTGGGCTCTCTACATAGTGTGGCTATTGTTGATAGCACTGCTATAAGCATTGCAGTGCACGTGCGTGCCCCTTTGAATCTACATATTTGTATCCTTTGTGTAAATACCTCCTAGTGAAATTGCTGTACAGTAGCTCTATTTTTAGTTTCTTGAGGAACCTCCACACTGTTCTCCAGGGTGGCTGCACCAGTTTGGATTCCCACCAACAGTGCAGGAGGGTGCCCGTCTCTCCTCATCCTTGTCAATGCCTGTGGTTTCATGTGTTGTTAACGTTAGCCATTCCGACAGGATGAGGTAGTATCTTCTTGCGGCTTTGATTTGTATCTCTCTGATGATGAGTCATGGTGGGCATCTTTTCATGTGTCTGTTAACCATTGGATGTCTTCTTTGACAAGTGTTAGTTCATGCCGTCTGCCCATTTCTTCACTGGATTCTTTGCTTTTTTGGATGTTGAGTTTGAGAAGTTCTTTGTAGATTTTGGGTACTAAGCCTTCATCAGATGTATCATTTGCACGTTATTGTCTCACAGTACGCAGGCCGCTATTAGTTTTGTTGATTGTCTCCTTTGCTGTACAGAAGCTTTTTATCTTGACGAAGTCCCAAAAGTTTGTGTTTGCTTTTGTTTACATTGCCTTCAGTGATGTGTCTAGTAAAAAGTTGCTCTGGCTGAGTTCAAAGAGGTTTCTGCTCGTGTTCTCCTGTAGATGTTGATGGTTTTCTGTTTCACATTTACATCTTTCATCGATTTTGAATTTATTTTTGTGTGTGGTGTAAGAAAGTGGTCAGTTTCATTCTTCTGCATGTCTCCATCCAGTTTTCTAACACCATTTGTTGAAGAGAATGTTCCTTTGGATATTCTGTTCTGCTTTGCCAAAGATGAGTTAACCATATAATTGTGAGTCCATTTCTGTTCCATTGATCTGTTTTTGTGCCAGTACCATACTGTCTTGACCACTACAGCTTTGTAATATAGCTTGAAATCAGGAATTGTGATGCCTCTTGTTTTGTTTTTCCTTTTCAAGGTTGTTTTGGCTATTTGGAGTCCTTAGGTTCCATAAAATCTTAGGATTATTTGTTGTAGCTCTGTGAAAAATGCTGGTGGTTGTTTTATAGGGATTACATTGAATGTGTGGATTGCTTTGGGTAGTATAGAGATTTTAACAATGTTTGTTCCTCTAGTTGATGAGCATGGAATACTTTTCCATTTTTTTGTGTCCTCTTAAATTTTCTTCATAAATCTATAAGACTACATAATAGTTTTCAGAGTATATTTTACCTCTTTAGTTAGGTTTATTCCTACATATCTTATTGTTTTTGGTGGAATTGCAAATGAAATCTATTCCTTGATTTCTTTTTTGGCTGCTTCCTATTGTATTGGTGTATAGAAATGTAACAGATATCTGCACATTGATTTTATAACCTGTGACTTTGCTGAATTCATGTATTAGTTCTGCTAATTCTTTGGTGGAGTCTTTCAGGTTTTCTACGTAGAGTACCCTGTTATCTGTGAAGAGTGGAAATTTGACTTCTTCCTTGGTGATTTGGATGCCTTTTATTTATTTTTGTTGTTTGACGGCTGAGGCTAAGACTTGTAGTACTATGTTAAATAGTAACAGTGGGAATGGACATCCTTGTCTTGTCCGTGACTGTAGGGGAAAGACTCTCAGTTTTTCCCCATTGAGGATGATATTAGCTGTGGGTCTTTTGTATATGGCCTTTATAATATTGAGGTGTGTTCCACCTATCCGTACTTTGTTCAGAGTTTTAATCAAGAATGGATGCTGTATAACAAAGTTTATTCTTGAAAGAAAACAATGAGGATACACTCTATAAAATATAGTACTGTTACATTTTGGCTTCATGTATGTTGTTGGCCATCATTTCATTAATAAACCCACATTTATATCAGTAACATAATGTGATTTGCAAATACCAAAATTGTATATGATTATGAGGAGATATTACCTTCTTAAAGATTTATATAAATACATTAAAGATTTATAGCATTAGATCACATTTGTCTATCTTCCAGGGCCTCATATTAAATTTAGTTGGAACAATTAGTAATTATGGTTAGCTAACATGGAAGAAAGACTGAGAGGTAAGTGAGCAGGTTTTTTCCATCCCAATTTTAATGTAAGGTAAAAATTTTATTAAAAATTTGCATGTAATTTTAGAAACATATACATGTTAACATATATGTGTCAAAAACAACCATATACATTTGCATTGGAGTAGG
>NC_043704.1:38864719-38866028 GCF_006229205.1 Suricata suricatta
ATTAAATTTAGTTGGAACAATTAGTAATTATGGTTAGCTAACATGGAAGAAAGACTGAGAGGTAAGTGAGCAGGTTTTTTCCATCCCAATTTTAATGTAAGGTAAAAATTTTATTAAAAATTTGCATGTAATTTTAGAAACATATACATGTTAACATATATGTGTCAAAAACAACCATATACATTTGCATTGGAGTAGGAAATATGATTGCAGATACAAAAGAGCAAGAATTTTAGATTCCAGAATAAATATCTATGCTGATTTTGCTTGATTTCAGAGTTACAGGATGCAGATGCAAAAACTTTATTATTCTTTTTCAAGATTGATTTGGTACTTTGCATTTTCATATGATTATTAGGATCAGCTTATAAGTTTATGCAAAAAGTAGTGGCTGGGATTTGAAAGGGAATGCATTAAACTTGTAGACCCATTGGGGAGTATTCCTATCATAAAAATATTGAGTCTTCCAATCCATGAGCAGGCACTGGCTTGCCTATCATCAAGTACTTATTTAATTGTTTTTCCATAATGTTTTGTGATTTTTCAGTGTAGAAGTCTTTAATTTCCTTTGTCAATGTATTCCTACATATTTTAATCTTTTTGGTGATCCTATTATAAAATTAATTATTTTCTTAATTTAATTTTGGTGGTGTGTGTGTATATATATATATATATATATATACACACTGGTATAAAATATTTATATTTGTATACATATACATATATATGTACATATATATTTATTTTTTTTTAAATCAAGTTAGTTAACATGTAGTATTGGTTTCAGGAGTAGAACCCAGTGATTCATCACTTACATATAATACCCAGTTCCCAACAAGTGCCCTCCCATGCTCATCACTCATTTAGCCCATCTCCCACCTCTCCTCTAGTTTTTTCTCTGTATTTCAAGTTCCCTATGGTTTTCTTCCCTCTCTGTTTTTATCTCATTTTCCCTTCCCTTCCCCTGTATTCATCTGCTTTGTTTCTTAAATTCCACATCTGAGTGAAATAATGTATTTGTCTTTGACTGACTTATTTCCTTTGGTATAATATACCCTATTTCCATCCTCTTTGTTGCAAATGGCAAGATTTCATTCTGCAATCATATTTCCTACTCCAATGCAAATGTATATGGTTGTTTTTGACACATATATGTTAACATGTATATGTTTCTAAAATTACATGCAAATTTTTAATAAAATTTTTACCTTACATTAAAATTGGGATGGAAAAAACCTGCTCACTTACCTCTCAGTCTTTCTTCCATGTTAGCTAACCATAATTACTAATTGTTCCAACTAAATTTAAT